>NC_081571.1:45448765-45518540 GCF_022355385.1 Mustela nigripes | reverse complement strand
TTTACCTTAGTGGTGGACACATTTATGCACCAGCACTAAAACAGCCTCTGACTGCAGGTGCGTTTACCATTTGGGGAGTGTGCCGCCCTTGTTTTGTTAGCCTCAGCATTTTCAAAAACCTCACTTCGCCTGTGGTGCTGGTGAATATATCACTGTCCACCTCTTTTGCCTTTTGTATTTACTGTTGTCTTATGCTTCAGCGTTTCTGATGCCTTTGAGAAGCTGTAACCATACTTTACATTTGAAAGAGTGCCAGCTCATTTAATCAGGAGGAGTTTGAGAGGCATGGATGAATTTATTCTATCTAACATTTAATAAAAAATAAATTAAAAATGTGACTTACTCCATGACTTGCTTAGCATTACCTTTCTAGGTTTAAATTTGAGAGTTGTCAGCACCCTTCCTGGTCTGGAAACTGACATGTTATCAATCTGGTGCGTGGGTGACAAGGCCGCTGATGTCTTCCCCAAGGTTCTTGTTTAATAATTAATTTTTCATTGCAGGCATGTTCAATAAATGGATTACAAAACTTAAGCCCATTTAAAAGGTTTTAGAAATTCATTATTAGTTTTAAAAGATGAATGCACAAATTAACTGTCCCATGATAGATGGGGCATACCAAATATAGCCAGATCCTCTTGTGGTTTTAGCCTATATTTATATACAGTATAGAATAAGATACAAAGTCAGTACAGTTTTGTAGACAATGCCACTGAATCACTGAGGGAATGATTCTTTTCATAGAAGACTCAAAAAGGGAGATCAGATGACAAAATCATACTTTAAAGGTTTTCATCTTTTCGCTTGCTCTCAGAAGTCCTCGACCACCTAGCCTATGGACATGCTTCATGCCATTTCTGGAGTCAGTACCTTAGCTCGAGTTCTTCCACTGAATGATATTATGATTTAAAAAATGAAAGAAACCTTATCAGTTATCACATCTTAATTTCCTTGATTAAATTTCAATGCCAGTTTTTTTTTTGTTTTTTTTAAAGATTTTATTTATTTATTTATTTGACAGAGAGAGAGAGATCACAAGTAGGCGGAGAGTCAGGCAGAGAGAGAGAGAGAGAAGCAGGCTCCCGCTGAGCAAAGAGCCCAATGCGGGGCTCGATCCCAGGACCCTGAGATCATGACCTGAGCCGCAGGCAGCGGCTTAATCCACTGAGCCACCCAGGCGCCCCTCAATGCCAGTTATTAAGCTGTGATCTTCCAGCTCCAGACCTACCAGCTCTGTGATTTTAGGGAACAGGATCTTGGAACTGCGTTTCCCCTTGGCCATCTGGCTTTCCCTTAGGATCTGCCAACAGGGAACTCCTGAGGAAGGCTCACTGTCCTGAGAGAGGGGAACGTGGCTTCCTTCTTTGCTAGTCACGTCTTTCATTGTCCCTTAGCTGCAGTACCTCATCAGGCAGCAGTCCTTTCCTTTTTACATTGCTTTTCTTCTTTTTCTTCATTCCTGGACTCTGTCCCATTGTACCCCCTTGGAGTCACCCAGGCAGAGCCTAGCAGTGCTCCTCTTCCGAAGTCCAAGTTCCAGCTCTGTGGGGTCCTCTGACAGGCATCCATGTCTAATAACCCCGAGCTCTTCCCTTTGTGTCCTAAGCTATGTAAGTGTTTGATCCTTTCCCCAGGTATTCATAACTACGTTATCTCAGTGCCTTTTTCTCATTCCTTTTCTTCCTTCCTCCTTCCTTCTTCCTCTCCTTCCTTTTCCCACTTTTTTATTTGCACCTTTAACTGTCCAACATCTGATTAATAATTCTCTATGTTAAATTTTCTCTGTTAAAACAACTAGTATGCTTTGTGTTTTCTCGACTGGTCCTTGGCTGGTACTTGTGCTGCAGAACATTAAAAAAAAAAAAAAAAAAAAAAAAAAGAACCTATTTATCTCTAGCTTTCTAAGGGGTTTCATGAAATTGGATGATTCGAGAAGCCTGATCTTTTTCATTCTTAGACCATGAAAATGGTTTATATATAGATAATTTTTTTAAAAAATTTTATAAAATCAGAGTTCTTAACAGGTTACCTCACAAATTATTTACCCATTGATTTCTTTCCCTCCCACTCCTCCCACCTTCTTGGTATGTCTTTTGTATTATGGGCCAAGGTGTAAAGACGAAGGAGAGTAGTATGACATGGCTACAAGTCTGGAATTCTTCCTTTTTTACTGTTGTACTAGGGAGGAAGTCTGCTAGTCAGTCTCTCTGTTCCCTCCCCCTGTAGAGTAAATGAGAAGCTTCAATAGAAAGACAGAGAAGGGTCTTTCATTGACAGTATACTCACAGTTTTGCTTTCTGAAATGGCTAGTCTTGCTTCATAGCCATGCCTCAGGTTATACTGAACACAGGTTATGTCAGGACTTGGTCGAACTTAAATCTTTCCCCAAATAAAATAATTAAACTAAAGTGTTTTTTTTTTATAGAAAGTTAGAATTATTGATGTCTTATTTTTCCATATTTAGTATACAAGTAAATATCAGGTAAATCAGGAAAACAAAAAAAGAACTTTCCTTGTTTAATCATTTTTCCATTTATTATATATTAGTTAATTCATTTTTTTCCAATGGATATTTCACAAAATGGTTACTACCTATTAATACAACATACTAAACACTGATCATTGTTAGGGGCAAATTCTTTGTGGAGTCACTCCTTACAAAATAATAAATAGTGTGAACAATTCAGAGAAAATTGTTTCATGAAGACTGAAGATTATTTCTTGTCTTTAGTAGAGTTCATTTTATAGTAAATCTAAATTTTAGTGTCTAAACTTTGATGTAGAACATTTTCTTCATATGACAATGGCAGATATGTTTTCTCCTTTGTTGCTATTTTACTTTTTAGCTGTAGTCCTTTCTGGATTTTTTTTTTTTTTTTTTTTTTTTTGATCAAGACTCTAAGTGATCTGAGATTTTTACTCTGTAGTTCTGATTTACATTTTCATAAAGACAATTAACAGGCAAAAATAATGACATTCTTTAGCCCTAGGAGATCCTTGATGATGAAATTCATTGACCTGTTTCTTTGCTGTTCTGTCCTTTGTCTTTTGGAACACACATTTTTATCAGATAGTTTGTTGCTCTGACTAGTCAGAAGTTGTCCAGGGTTTTATGTCAGGATTAAGTCATTAATTAGTCAATGTTTTTGTACCACCCACTCTATTGAACTAAGAATGTCAGGGGGCTGTGAAGGGAAGACAGATACTGGCTCTAAAATTAAAAGAGCTCATCTTCTAACAAGTGTAATGATGTATTAAAGAATACATGAATTAATATCACAGAAGAGGTATAATAGTTAAAAGAACATTGCTTAGATGTAGTTAATCTGGTGCACTGGCAAGGAGAACAAACAACACTTCTGATAGCTTGGTGTCATGTCAGGGTGCCTCACTCCACTGGAGAAAAGAGTTTCCTCAATGTCAAGTTAGACCCCTTCCCTTCCAGTGTCTTTCTTCAGTGTACCCCATCTACTAGCACAAAATCTGTAGAATGCAGTAGGGCCTCAGAAAGAATTTAATGAGTGAATGTATCAGTAGATGACTAAAGCATTTGTTTTCCTTTGAGGATATTAGTTTCCTTACTTCTCCTGAATCTCAGGTTATAATCTGTTCATTGATAGATCAAAAGACATAAAAGATTTGTTAGAAGTCAGTGGTCACTATCTTAATATAGATCTCTAAAAATCTAGAGTTTGTGGCACTGCTTTTCACTGTAACATTAGGCAAAAAGAAATTTTACTCTATCAGTGGAGACTTAAAACTTCCATCAAATGGGAAGGAAGTAATCTTAAATAAAAAATATATACTCTAACATGATCATCTATCATCTCCCACATTCTGAAATATTAAAGTATGAGACTTCTCCTAATAATCAAGAAGTATGCCCCAATGATTTTTTACATTGCCTCCTTCTCTCATTTCCATTTATATGTTTGCTAGTGAAACTTATTGCTATCCTTCATGAAAACACTATTATTTTTCCCCTAAGGAAAATATTTTATTTCTTTTATGAAACTATGCTTTACTTTTACTTGAGCTTAGGTAAAAATGTTAATGGAATTGAAAAGCAGTTAGTTAAGTGAAACTATAATGAATTAATTAAATTTGAGATAAACTGAAATAATAGCATATGCTAAGTTTGTTAAAGAAGAGTAAATCAAAATTATACTTTAAAAAAAGTGTGTAGCTGGAGAAAGTAATTTTATTGTGGCGTATCCCATGATTCTTAGAAATAATTTTTTTTTTTTTCCTTCCTGGAAAGTACTCTTTGGGTAACATGTACAGGAGACAGTTAATTTTGGTAAAACAGCATGAATCATCCTTGTCCACTGCAGTGGGGGAAAATGTGCTTCATCTGTTCTTCCTTATTAATAGTTTTTAGATATGAATGAACTGGTTTTACAAAATTAAGTTTATACTTGCTGGTGCCTTAGAGCTCCCTGTTGATTCTGTTATATATACAGATAAGTTATGGAGTGTAGACAGGTTAAAAGCACTGACTCACAGAAAAAAGATTAAAATATTTTATGAACTCTGGTGTTGGCAAACTAGAATCAAGGACATACTAAAAAAAAGAATACTAATATTGAAATCCTTTAGACTGGTCTTCTGGAAAGGAAAATTATCATTAAACAATAACAAGAAAACCAAATTTATGAAGAGAGAAATGCCAGAGCCTATTTTTTTTCTATTTTCTATAGTGAACTTTTTCCTTTTTTCCCCCATTTTATGATTATAGCTTTTTTGATATGGTAAAATAGTCATAACAAGAGATTTGCCTTTTTAACAATTTTAAGTGTACAGTTCAGTGGTATTTAGTACATTTTATGGTGCTGTGCAGCCATCACCGAAATGTAGTTCCAGATTCTCATCACCCCAAAAGGAAACTCCTTGTGCATTAAGTAGTCACTTCTACTCTCTCTTCCCAGCCCCTGGCAACCTCTAACCTGTTTGCTGTCTTTATGAATTTGTTTGATCTAGATATGTCATATAAATGGAATCATACAACATATGGCCTTTTGGTGACTTTTGTGGCTTCTTTCACTCAGCATAATGTTTTCAGGTTTTATGCACATTGTAACAACTATGGCCATAGATCATCCCTTTTTATGCTTGAGTAATGTTCCACTGTGTAATACCACATAAATGTGTGATACCACATTTTGTTTATTCATCAGTTGATAAAATGTGGTGTTCACATTCTGACCATTTGAGTAGTGCTGTCAAAAATTAGTTTGAACACCCATTTTCAGTTCTCTTGAGTATATACATAGGAGTGGAATTTCTAGGTCACATGGTAATACTGTGTTTAATTAACTGCAGAACTGCCAACCTGTTTATCACAGTCACTGATTTTATACTCTCATCAGCACTTCCCAGTTTCTTTACATCTTCACCAACACTTCTTTTTCATTATGTGTTGGTCAATTCCAGTGTGTCTGAAGTGGTATCTGCTGTGGTTTTGATTTGCATTTCTGTTGTGACTAACGATGTTGAGCATCTTTTCATGTACCTGTTGGCCATTTTTATGTCTTTTTATGATTTGTATATTATAACTTATTTAATAATCTCCCTAACTTTGACTTTGGTTCTTTTCTGTTTTTTTTTTTTTTTTTGTCATCATAAGTATCATTGCTATGAACATCTTTCTATAAAAATTGTGTGTATATCTAGTTATTTCTATAGGGTAGCTTCTTTAAGGTGGGATTATGGGGTCAAAGCAGATGTTTCTAGGGTGTTGATATGAGTGAACTTATTCTTTTGAAAAAAATACTCCTCTGTTAAGAAAAAAATATGGAAAACTTTAATCAAAAATAGTATGAGTAGGAATTAGAAGAGAGAAATTATGTAAGTTATCCAATGGATAATGAAAACATCAACTATAAGCATAAACCTTAGTATTTTATTAGAAATCAAATGTGGAGCTATCTATGCTCTTCAGAAACATGAATTTCTTTTGAACATAAATGAGAAGTAGCTATCAATTTTGTTTGCTATTGAATTTATTTATTTTTTAATATTTTATTTATTTATTTGAGAGAGAGTGAGAGAGAGTATGAGTGAGGAGATGGTGAGAGGGAAAAGAAGACTCCCTGTAGAGCTGGGAGCCTGATGCAGGCCTCGATCCCAGGATTCCAGGATCATGACCTGAGCTGAAGGCAGTCACTTAACCAACTGAGCCACCCAGGCGCCCAAAGATTTTATTTATTTAGTTGACACAGAGAGACATGGTGAGAGAGGGAAAACAAGCAAGGAATGTGAGAGGGAGAGGCCGGCTTCCCGCTGAGCAGAGAGCCTGATGGGGGTCTCGATCCCAGGACCTTAGGATCATGCCCTGAGCTGAAGGCAGACACTTAATGGCTGAGCCACCCAGGCACCCCTTTGAATTTATCTTTGATATTGATTTGGTTCTGACATTTACTTAACCTTCACAAATGCTGTATTCTTCTAGGGAAAAGGAAGAGGATAGGGAGATAATGGACTGTCCCTTGAGTTTTCACCAGCCCAGGCATAGCTAGTGTTTGGAGTTTACTGCTTATAATTGTTTTTGATAATCTAAGTTTTAAAACTATCCTATTTCACTCCTCAAGATTTAAGGCTATACTTGATTATTTTAAATCTCATCCAGTTTAGCCTTTAAATTAATAGCCCCATTCACCGGACTATTACCAAATTTGTAAAGGAGTTAGAAGACTGTAAACAATTACAGAAAAATAAAAGAACACAAACAAAAAACCACAAACTTTCTTCCATTGAAAAGAATTACTATCTTTTTTTAGATAAAAAAAAGTTGCTGATACATTTATTATACTGCTATGGCTTGAAAGCTTATTATTTTTCATCAGTCTCTGAAATGTGCTATTATAGAGTGCCTTGTTTCTTCTAAGGAAATGGCCGAGGCATCTAGTAAGATGGTAATTTTGAGTTGTTCTACAATGCAGGTGAAAATGCTGCTGGTCTGAAAAAGTATTACTCCTTGTTCAATTTTTTATTTCCCCATTGTGCTAATGGCTCACCCTGTTCTTTAATATTCTGTGAGAGTCTTAGGAAGTGGCTGCTTTATCAAGTGCATAGTCAATTAGACGCTGTCACATGAAGTGAGGATGTAAATTTTAACAATAATTTAGATATCTAAAATAATTCACAAGTACACAGGATTGTTAGTTCATTATTCATGAATAAAGTGATTTAGAGCTGAAGCTGAGATGAAAGTCTTTCTGGTAGAGAGGTTGGGTAAAAAAAAGACTTAGGAGCAAAGAGTAATTTCATAAAGTGCTATTTCTACAATCACCAAGTGGCATTTATTACTTGATAAAATTAGTGGAGGAATAAATTTTTGTCTGTTTCTCAAATTATTTTATTTGTAAGATCATAGGAAGCAAACCATTGGAAAGATGAAATTAAATTGTAGACTATTTAATGGCTACAGTCTCTATATTAAGGAACTTGCCTGTTCCTGATAGCATTGTGACTGTCTTATTTCATAAGGTCATTTGGGGTATTGGTGGGTCAGATAAGGAGAATATTTCTAGCTAATTTAACATTTCTTGTTAGTTCATAAATTAAATAGATTATTCAAAAACTAATTAGAATATAATTTTTTTCAATGATACACCTTCTGGTTGCTCCCTATTATTTCAGTTGGAGTCACAATCAGTTCATGTTATAACATACAGTATATTTATACCAGTACTTATTCACTGTGTTTGAGAATTAAACGTAGGTCTTTAATTTCACCCCTCAAAAATCTTTCTCCAAAACTCACCTACCTTCCGTGAGTAGTTTCTGTTGCTAGTGAATATGTTGTGTGCCAACAAAGTTTGCTGCACGTGAGAATCTCTTTAACATGTCAGCAAACTTGCACATCAATTTTTTTTTTTTTTTTTTTGCCCTGAATGGCTCCCTGTAATCTCTGCAACCGCCATCAGCAACAAAGCTCTGGATGAATAGTGACAAGATCTTTTTGGTGTAGATCACCATTGCACCCCCTGCTAATCCTGAATGAAGCTGTGAAAAAATCATCTAATGATCATGGGTATTCATTTCCTCATCTGTAAAAAGAAATAGGAATAGGTAATTGCACCTAGTTCCAATATTCTAATGCCTACTAGTTCTTTCCCCTTTTTTCATTGGCATTCTTGCCTAGTTCCTTCATTTACATTTCATATGGGAAATATTGCGTGTGTTCTACTTTCTAAACCATTTTCTAAGCACTCAGAGCACTGTATAGAACAATAATCTCCAATAATGAAAATTCAACAAATATCCCAAACGTCTATGTCATTCTTTCTGTCATGAAATGTACTACCTTGTCTTATGCTTTTTTTTTTTTTTTTTTTAGAACACAAAGCTCACAAACTTACCTTTTGGTGTCTAGTGAGGGAGAAATTGTGTGAGGACTCTTAAAAAACCTTTTCTTGGCATTTTGAGGGTGGACTGGAAATGGAGAAACTGACAGAAGGGCTTTGTGGGGGATTTTATTGTATAAACATCAGACCACATGTTAAAAAGTTGCCTTCAAGATAGAGCATTTTATTTTCATCTTGCATCATAACCAAATTTCTATGGCCTTGATTAACTTGTGTGAATTGTCCAATAAACTTTCATTTCTTGGGGAGCAAAGGATTTTATTCAGGTTTTACAAACAATTATTCCATTAAAAATACTTTTGAATAGATATTTATGGTGTCATAAAGCACATTCTTAATTTACTTGACATTCTTAATAAGAATCTCTATTTAAAGTTTACATTTTAGAGCTACTTCCCTTGCTTCAGACCATGAATATATTGCCTGGCCAACTCATTAGGTAATTATTATTTAAAAGAAAATTACATTTTAAAAAATGTGGAGCATCTTTTCTAATCATGAGGCTGTAGCATCACGGTTTTGCGATTATGCAGTTCTTTGCAATATAAATTCTGCCTACCGATGATTTAGTTGATTAAAAAAATAATGAGGTGCATATCATATGACTCTTTTTTCATTTTGTAAATTTATTGGTATAATACACATTATGTAGGTTGTTGAATGTGGCGATTCACTAGAAAAGTGCAAAACAAGGTCAAATTGGAATGCAGATGAGGTCATAAACTTTTAAAATAGTCAATAAAGCAATTAATGTATCAACAGCATGTGCTATTAAGCAGCAATGTAATGATGCCAGTGATCACACCAGGGTCCTCTGAGTGTTTATAAACAGGCAAGGAAGCTGGGCTCTATAGATATTTCACACGCATGAAAAATACCAACTTGTAGCCTTGGAATCATTAAATGGGCTTGATTTCAAATGTTCTTAAAAGCTCAGAAATACACATATTACAGAGCATACTTTGAAGTAATAAAATAGAAGCATACAAAATACAAATTACAGCTCCCTTTTTATTGTAACTTTCTTTTAATTGCAAAGCAATATGCATTCACTGTAATAAATTTAAGTAAAACTAAAGTGTAGAAACTAAAAAAATCAAAATCCCTGCCCTTTTTAATACCATTTGTGGAGGTAGGCTTTGTTCATATTTAGTTTGAAGTATTCCTTTAATTTTCTGCTTGTGATACATATCTATATGTTGATGTAAATACAGATATTACCATATGCATATGCCAATCTGTCTACTATATATGCATTGATTATAAAATAATAGAATCATGTTTTATTGTTTTACATAGTTACTTTTTCTTTATTCTACTCATTAAGTGATTGTTTTATGTTTGTTTTGAACACCTGAAATATTATTGAGAATGAAGCAGATAGTGTTCCATAAGAAGATCAATATTCTGTGCAATTGATAATACTTTGCTGCATATTTTTAGGCATCTCAGACCATCGTGGCTTTAGTACCCCTAAAAGTGTATTGGAAATCACTATGAAAATTCACTATAGAAAGTGTAATAAAGGGCACCTGGGTGGTTCAGTGTGTTAAGCCTCTGCCTTCAACTCAGGTCATGATCTCAGGGTCCTGGGACTGAGCCCTGCATTCGGGTCTCTACTCAGTGGGAAGCCTGCTTCCCCCTCGCTCTCTGCCTGCTGCTCTGCCTACTTGGGGTCTCTCTCTCTGTCAAATAAATAAATAAAATCTTAAAGAAAAAAAAATAAATTCTACTAAGATGTCAATTAACTTAAATATCAAGGATAAAACAAGCGACTGAAGGTCATTCTTCCCTCTTCAGTTGTATAGATGGATTTTCTAGTTTTGGGGCTTTATTTCCAATTTACATCTAAAAGGTAGTATCAGGTTAATCTGAATTTTTTGCCCTGTTGCATTTGTTTTGTTAAGATTTTTTAATCATAAGGTGTCAAAGAAAATATAGGAAATGTTTATGTTCCTGTTTCGGCAGATGTGGTGAAGAGACCTTACTAATGAAAAATAGTCTGGGAGTGCCTGGATGGCTCAGTTGGTTAAGCGGCTGCCTTGGGCTTAGGTTATGATCCCAGAGTCTTGGGATGAATCCTGCATTGGGCTCTGCTCAATGGGAAGTCTGCTTCTCCCTCTCCCTCTGTTTGCTGCTCCCCCTGCTTGTGCTTTTTCTCAGTCAAGTAAGCAAAATCTTTAAAAAGAAAAAGAAAAATAGTCTGTGAATTTCTGAGTGTTTAGGTCATGTTTATGGCTTGGGAATGGATATAGTGCCTATTGACGATCTGGGTGTTTAAGGTAGGATTGACTATTACTTTTCTGTACATTTTTTCCCTCCCAGATTGTATAAAGAATGTGCACCACTGTATTGAAATGCAAGGACACAATACACTCAACTCCAACACACACACACACACACACACACACACAACTAAACATCTATTTTACTAATTTACATGCTTTTGTAGTAGAAAGATGATAAGCCATTATCAGTTAGTCGTCCTGTAGTTATTATTACAGAACTTGAACAATACAGCAGCTGAACATCATTCAGTAAATAACTAAATTTTATAATCAGTCATGCAAATAAGCTATGTTGATGTCTGGTTGAAATCAAAAGAGAATTATAGCCTGTGAACTTTGATATAGTTCATGGATGGTCTTGTTAACACCTGAAATTTAAAATGAGCTTTAGGAGAAAAAACATATTATCAGACTTCACTGTATATACAATGCATTTTATTAGGCATACTTCCTTGTTCATAGGCCTAGTTATGAAAACAGCTTAAATATGAAACATAATCATAATGTAAATAACTGTGCATGAATTAACTTTATATTATTTTAATAATCATTTAGCATTTTAATATATTATAAATGTTCAAATGCACTTTTATATACCTTCAACAATGGTAGTTTTTATTGCCAGGGACTGATCTTGGCACGGTGGTAGAGAAGACAGAAAGAATGGATATTCTTGTCAAGACAAAGAAAAAAAACAAGCCGATACACAAGCGAGATGATTTCACCTTGTAATAAGCACCCTGAAAAAGATAAACCTGAGAAGTAACAGTAGAGACTAAGGTGTTAATAGGCAGTAATAGCTAGACAAATCTGGGGCTCTCTTCTGAGAATATGAGAGTCGAGCTGAGATCTGAATGGTCTAGGTAAGCAAAGATGTGGAAAAGTGCTTCACGCAGAAATAAGAAGTGCAAATAACCTAAGGCTGACTTTCTTGGCCAGTTCAAAGAATGGAGAGATAGCCAACAGAGCTGGAACAGGAAGAGTGAGGTGTAGGGTCTTTTGTATGAGAGACCTTTTCAAATCAACCTTTGACAACAATGTAGGAAATTATTAAAAACCTGCTTATCATTAAAAATAGGAAATATACAAGTGATATTTTATAAAATAACGTGTCAATTGTTTTGTTAAGGAGAAAAAGATAGGGGCACCTGGGTGGCTCAGTGGGTTAAAGCCTCTGCCTTTCGGCTCAGGTCATGATCTCAGGGTCCTAGGATGGAGCCCCGCATCAGGCTCTCTGCTTAGCAGGGAGTATGCTTCCCCCTCTCTCTCTGCCTGCCTCTCTGCCTACTTGTGATTTCTGTCTGTTAAATAAAAATAAAATCTTAAAAAAAAAAAAAGGAGAAAAAGATAATAAAAATTTTGATAGAAATTATTTTGGTAATAAATTTCAATTACAGTTAAAGTAGTCCCTTCGTAATTTGTTGTTATGTAGATGGATTTTATTTCTGTTGTTTACTTTCTTGAGTGTAACCAGTATGTGGTTCCATTTTAGAATTAGAGTGTTGAAAAATATTTTATCAGATCCAAATATATCCTTGCTTCCGTTCTTTACAAATGAGGAAACCCAGGGCTGAATGGTTTCAAGGATTTTTGCTATGTCAGTCAGACAGTGGAAGGAAGCATCTAGAAGTCATATGCTGAGCACTCAGAGCAGTGTGTTTTTTCCTGCCGCACCACATGTGAATCTTTCTTATGGAAATGCTGAAGAGGTGGGAAAAATGTTGTGGTTTGAAAATGCAGATTATAGATGCCTTAAAAGCATCTGACAATTTTCATGAGCACTTAAATATCTTATTTAAATAATTCTTAAAGCAATCTTAGATGATGGCAAATATTTAAAAAAAAAAAATTCCAGCCATTAAAAAAAAATAGTGAATGATTTCCTTGTTCTCTGTTTTATAATAAATGGAATCTGGAGCTAGTAAAGATGTTTTTTTCAATCCTAATCTAACATTTGATAAAGTTACCATTTATTTACATCTGTCTTCATGAAATTTTGAATTTTATAGAACTTAGTATGAGTATTTGTACAGTAGTAATATATAAAAAGGGTATATAGATAGTAGTAAGTTACCTACAGTTATGAGCATTTGTATCATTTATTTAGTTGGTATTAGAATATGATGTTCAGGATGACAATTTTGCAAAAAAATAGCTTTTCACTAGAATGCAATTCTTATTTACATTAGATTACATCAGTGAAAATAAGAGTGGATGTATAAAGTAAAAGTTTATGATTTCTGTTGCCAGATCACACATTAAACTCATGTTTTAATTTGAGAATATTTTTAAAGCCATCTGCTGCATCTCTAGTAATTCCAAGAATGCAATCAGTTCCCAATTACCTTCTCAAAAGAAGGGTAAAGTAAAGCAGTGAATAATCCAAAACTATTTATATTTGACTAATTACCTTTCTATCTTTCTTTTTTTCTCTCCCAAATTATCTCACACATATGCCTGACCTCTCTCACACACTCCCATTTTCACAAATTGGAAATGAACATTTTATTTATTCATTCATTTACTCCTTTATTTTACTTTTTTTTTTTAAAGTGACTGCTGGATAGTGAAGAGAAGAGTATTCCATCATAATGCATCATCTGTAAATTTTATTCTTCAAAGTGACATTTTAAAATGTCATAGCTTTTTTCCCCTCTTCTTAAAGGTAGTGAGAACTCAGAAGAATCTTTAGCACCTAAGAATAATTCATAGGAATCAAAAACAGTCAGTTAAACAATGGAGTATTGTTTACTTAACACGTGATTTGTGTTTATTAGTATGTATGTGTAAAGAAATACAAATGTACAACTTCAGATATATCTCTGTTAACAGGATAGCACTACTAACTCCTGTAGGGATCCCGTTCACGTTAGCCTGTAGTTCTGCAGCTACTTCTTAATTTTGAAAACACTCAGGAGGTCATAGTAATATTGTATATATTATGGTAGATCTTGGCTGCCAGCAGCAAAACAAAGCAAAGCAAAACAAAACAAAACAAAACTCAAACTGTCTTAAACAAACAAAAAATATGTTGGTTCTCCTATCTGAAAGGCCAGGATGTACAGGCATCAGTCATGGTTTGATCAGGAATTTTGCTCTATAATGCTGCCATTTTCTGAGTTTGTCTTTGCTTTGTCATAAGATATAGTCTGATTGGTTTCTCTCATTGTAGCAAAAATGCTTTAAAAGTTCTTGACCTCACATAGCACATTCTACCTGGAACATCAAACCCAAGTTTTAGGCTTCTGTCTGGTTAAAGCAGTTTAATTCATTGGGTCACCTTGAAATAGTCATTGATGTCTATGGATATCATACGTGCATTGGCTTCCTCGGGTTGTGTACCTGTTCTTAAACCAACTACCATGTAAGGAATTTGATCCTTTGGATTGGCAAAGCAGTCAGAGGTCATCGTTAAGGCCAGGGTGGAGTCGTCCTTCCTTTACTCTGATAATGCGTAATGTAAAAAAATACCAAATGCTGTAATTTATGTCATGGAAAGGATGAGAAACAAATAGAAGTACTTTTATAATGAGAATGAATGTAGGGAGTTATTTTTGGTTGTTTTGATTACAATATATAATTTGCTTCACACACATACATACATTACATTTTTTAAAGTGCTTCAGTTACTATTAATGCTACGTTACAATTTTATAATGAGATAGTGACAGTTATATTGAATTGTCTTCTTCCTCAACAGTAAACATATATTTTTTGGTAAAAGCAATTTTTTAAAATTTTCCTTTATTTATTTTAAAAATTTTATTTGTTTGTCAGAGAGAGCAAGAGAGAGCACAAGCAGGCAGAGTGGCAAGCAGAGAGCTACAGCAAGAAACAGGCTCCCCGCTGAGCAAGGAGCTGATTTGGGACTCGAACCCAGGACTCTGGGATCATGACCTGAGGGGAAGGCAGCGGCTTAATCGACTGAGCCACCTGGGCATCCCTATTTTTTTTTTTAATACGACAGATCAGAGGGCTTTATTATGCAAAGCAAGCTTCTTATCAATTCTGATTGCTCTTATTACCTTATAATTGTTGTCTTTCCTACAACACAGTAAAAGTTGGGGAAATTGTTTACTTCCTAATTACAAAACAAAGTATGTTTAGTTAAAGACCTTAAAGTTAAACATAAATATAATAACTGTGTAATTGTAACCAACATAAAATAATATGTGGCATATGGTGCCTAGCTCATACAAAACTAGAAAATAAAGAGGTGCCTGGGTGTCTCACTTGATTGAGCATCTGACTTGGCTCGGCTCATGATCTTGGAGTCCTGGGATCGGCCACTCATTGGGCTCCTTGCTCAGCAGGGAGTCTGCTTCTCTCTCTGCCTCTGCTTATCCCTCTGCCTCCCACCCCCCCCTCAAACAAATAAATAAAATCTTAAAAAAATTAAACTAGAAAATAAGATATAATTATTCATAGAAAGGTAATAAAATATTATCCATCTGTAGTGTCCTAAAAATATACAGAAATAAAGTTATTGGACTGTTATTTAAAGCAACTGTTACAGTCTATGATCTGATTCATCTCAGAAAATATAATCTTTGCAGCAGAAGCAACAGAAGAACACCATGATGTTCAAGCCTGCCCAGACCCAGCTGTAATCAATATAACACAAGTATTTTTTGTCTTACTTCAGAGTTGTGATTACAAACATGCAATTAATGGTTGGAGGGTTGGGAGATAGATACTCTCTCCCTTCATTTTGTAAATATACACACACTTATTTTTGTGTGAATTATTTTATATATATGCATATATGTATACATAATGTGTGTATAGTGTAATAATAGGTTACATGATGGTTCCTCCCTCACCGAAGTCTTACTGAATATAGAAGTATTTTTCAAATAAGGGAAATTTTTTAAAAAAGATTTTTATTTATTTATTTGACAAACAGAGATCACAAGTAGGCAGAGAGGCAGGCAGAGAGGGAGGAGGAAGCAGGCTCCCTGCCGAGCAGAGAGCCCGATGTGGGGCTTAATCCCAGGACCCTGGGATCATGACCTGAGCCGAAGGCAGCAGCTTAACCCACTGAGCCACCCAGGCACCCAAATAAGGGAAATTTTTGACATGAATTTTTTTAACGGAAGTTGAAAGAGATATGTTCTTACTTTGAAAAACTCTAATTAAGGTCTTTGATACTGCATATATGTGCCCAGATAACCTATTAGGTAATTGAAATGCTATTGATGACTAAAGCATTAAGTCTTTCTGAGTGAATTTGTTGGGTCATCATTTTCTTTACTTCTGTTGACTATCACTAACAGAGGTTGGGATTGTTTTTTATTTTTTGTGGGGTTTTTTTGTTTGTTTGTTTGTTTGTTTTTTCCTAGAGAAATTTTAAATTTGAGAATAAAACTATCATTTAATTTATATATTATATATATTTTCTTCATTACACACACACTCAGCCACAGTAGTCAGTGAGTGTCTATATAGTGTAATTGGTCATATAGTACAAAGTCGCGAGTATATACTGTATAAAAATATGTCTGAAAACACCTTTTCTGGGAATCACCCATCTTTTTTTTTTTTTTTTTGAAGATTTTATTTATTTGACAGAGAGAGATGCAGTGAGAGAGGGAACACAAGTAAGGACAGAGGGAGAGGGAGAAGCAGGCTCCCCACTGAGCAGGGAGCCCAAAGCGGGACTCATCTGGGGACCCTGAGATCATGACCTGAGCGGAAGGCAGATGCTCAAAGACTGAGCCACCCAGGCATCCCAGAAATCCCCCTTTAATACTGATAAATAAACTGAAATGTACTAGATGTTGTGAACAGGTATAAATTCTTCTACTTAAGCATTCAGGCAACTTATCCATGTAAAAAGCTGAAATTAAGAGAGAGAAATGGCATAATGACTACTAGATAATAAATACCAAAAAAATGAGCTCATAATTTTTTAGTGCTTCTAAGATCTCACGCAAACTTTTCAATAACCTGTGAGATAGGTGTTACTGCCATTTTAAAAATGAGGAAACTCGTTGACTTAACCGAAGGATTTCAAACCCAAACCTATTTGACCACAAACTTACGATCATATACCACCTAATTTGAAAGTAGTATGTGACAAAGGGAAGTACATCTTTTAGGAAAACTAAAGATGGATATAGAATTCCTGTCTGATTTGTTAAGTACAAGAAAGAAAGGGGATTGTATTTGCCCTATTTCATTTGTCATATGCAAAGAAAAGAGTAACAGATCTAGAGATACTGAGAAAGAATGAGAGAAAAGAATACAAAGAATAAAATTATTTATTTCCCAGCTTCTACTTCAAGCAAGACTCCTGTATCGGTGGACTGCTCCTTTCTTAGAACTTTTATAGAAATCTTAATTGATAAATATAAATTTTTCTCTTTTTCCATTAAGCTGCCTTTTGTCAACTGATAGCTTTTTCAACTTTAGAGTTTTGATGAAAATTTCACTCTTGAAAAAATGGAACATGCAGTAAATTTAAATGTACATCAGAACCAGGAGTACACATTGTTAATAAAAACAAAAAGAAATGTTGCTTGAGAGATTGAAGAATCCTGGTGTTTTATCTTTTCCCAGATTTCTGCTTAAAGCACACATTCTCACCATTTCTTTTAAAGGCAGCATCTGGAAGATATGTAGACCAGGCCAGTATTGATACAGGTGGTAGAAATGATCTAAGACATTTCTGAAGAGGAGATAGGTGGGGTGAGCGGGTGATAGTGTTCTCCTTTCAAGAAAACCCAGTACAGGGGCGCCTGGGTGGCTCAGTGGGTTAAGCAGCTGCCTTTGGCTCAGGTCATGATCTCAGGGTCCTGGGATCGAGTCCCGCATCGGGCTCTCTGCTCGGGGGGGGGGCCTGCTTCCTCCTCTCTCTCTGCCTGCCTCTCTGCCTACTTGTGATCTCTCTCTGTCAAATAAATAAATAAATAAAATATTAAAAAAAAAAAAAGAAAAGAAAAAAGAAAACCCAGTACACACTGCAAGACAGTGTTCATGTGTTTAACAAATTCAGCGAAAGGAGAAAAAGGCTACTTCCAATCCTTGCCTTTGTAACTATTGAATTATACTGTAGTACTTACTCATCATGTCTACTTTTATATACATCATGTAATTTTGGCTTTTTGGTATAATTTGGAAGCACATTCTATAAGAAAATGTGTATATTATAGGAATTGACTTAAGGGATTTGTAACTTTATGGTTATTGGCAAATAAGTTACTGTTAGAGTTATTTTCCATTATAAATCTTAACTGTGTCATACATTTTAGGCCAAATTTTCATGTTAATTTTTAACTTTTACCATTTCAGTTTATTTTTAAATATTTAATAATGTTTGCAGTTAGCATTATGACAAATCAAGAAAATGGATGTACATGTATTGCATTCAGTAAGAACAGGGCTTTAATTTATAGGATAGGAAGAATTTCATTAATAAGTTAATCAACCAGGGAAAGTTTTTCTTTTTTAGTAGAAGTTGTATAATTAATAGTATCTTTAATAAGATGTAAGAATTAAGTACATTTAAATTAAGTCAAGTTTTAGATAACTAATTATATTAGTAATGAAGAAAAATTAAATCTTTTTCAAGTATAATTTACTGCTTTTTATTTTTTATGTCTTAGCCTTATTTTACCCTATTCTGGGAATTTCTTTAAGATCAGTACTTTATATATTCTGTTAATAGATATAACACCTAGCATATAGCATGTGTTAAAATAGACTGCTAATAGCAAAACACATGGAGCTTACTTTAATAAGCATCGTACAAAGGCTGACTATGATGGAACAAATATAGCTTATAAAACAGCTTGGAACCAGCATGTGTGTTTTTTAATGCATTTTTTGTTTATTTTGTTTTAGATTTATACTGAGTTTCACCCTAATGCTCTTTACTACTTGAAATGGTTTTGCTAAAATATTTGTTTATTTGGCAAATATTTATTAAGTACCTACTGAGTGCCAAGTATAAAGCAAGGGGTTGGATATAAAGTAGTAAAGAAAGCATACATAAACACAATTTTTATGATTATTTAAAATTAGTGATTAGTTTTAAATAAGTAAGCATGCAAAGGAATATATGATTACAAATTGTGATAAGGCCTGTAATGAAAAAAGTAGAGGGTATGAGAAAGGAAAAAGGGGCTTTCTTTAGATCAAATAAGGAAAATTGTCTTATAGACGGTAATCAAATTGAGATCTGAAGGACGGATAGAAGATTCTAAGCATTGGGGAGTGGTTGAAGTGGTGAGAAACCATAAGGAAATGTTGGCCAAGATAATAATTCTTTATTTTACTTTAAATTAACAATCATTTTAGGTAGAAAAATACATGATCCCATTCTATTTTTATAAGATTATCTTGCCGTCCTGTATGATGTGGGCTTACACTTGGTTTGAACTTGGTCTATAGAGATGGAGAGGGTGGGTGAGTGTGTGTGTGTGTGTGAGAGAGAGAGAGAGAGAGAAAGAGAGAGAGAATATGTGGTGTGATCAGGATCATCTCTTGAAGGTCTTTTAAGAATTTTGAATATGATTGAGAGAAGAGAAAATGGATGGTATTTTAAGGAAAATGTGGAACAAAATATAATTGGTTACGTTTGTTTTAAAATGAGAGTTACGGGGTATTTGTATCTTGTTGGAATGATCCATTAGAAAGGAATACTAAAGATTCATGGGAAGGACGTCTGAGAAAGCGTGGTGTGCGGAGGTTCACTCTAGGATAGATGATGGTTGTATTAGCTTTTAATAGAAAAAGGATATTTCCACCATTATTAAAGAGGAAGATAATAGGAAAAGATAGATTTAGATTCAGGACCATGTGGATTTTGTAGACTTTTTGGATAAAATATGAAGTTTCTGCTGAAAGACTTTTAGTTTTTCAATAAAATGTGGTACTGGGTCTTGATTTTTCATTGGAATCCGTATTAGGACATTCCATTACAAAAGTAAAGAAAGGACATAATTCTAAGAAAGTTTGCCTAGGGCGCCTGGGTGGCTCAGTGTGTTAAGCCTTAAGCCTCTGCCTTAGGCTCAGGTCATGATCTCAGGGTCCTGGGATTGAGCCCCGCATCGGGCTCTCTGCTTAGCACGGAGCCTGCTTCCTCCTCTCCCTCTCTGCCTGCCTCTCTGCCTACTTGTGATCTCGCTCTGTCAAATACATAAATAAATAAATAAAAAGAAAGTTTGCCTAGGATTCAGTTTTGCATTTTTGCAAACATTCAGAGCTAATGAGAATTCTAAGTGTATGGTTTTATATTTTGTGTGGCCTTCAACCTCTTTGCTCAGATAAGGATGCTAGTATCAACTTAACACAAACAACATGTAGTTGAGAAAAATTAGTTCATTCTTTGCTAACCAAATATGGATATTGACCATAAGATTTAAGGATAATTTTATGTAGTTCTTCATAAATACAAATATGTTTATTCTTTATAAATACAAACAGGTATAGTTTTTTGGCTTTGATAATTTAAATAGCTATATATGTATACATATATACATATATGTACACACACACACACACATCCTTATAGAAGTTAATAGCCTAAAATAAGAAAGTAGTATATGTGTACGTCTCTAAAATATGATTCACTTCTATATAGGAAGACTGGATAAATATAAAATAAAAATACAAAAATACAAAGTGTTTGTAAAAGTAAAGTAAAAAATACAAGGTATTTTTTGTAAAAAATACAAAGTATTTTTTGTAAAAAAATTACAAAATATTTTGCAAAAAATACAAAGTAGATATGGAAAGATTAAAATAGGAAACATGTTAATGTCTGTAATAAATTTCACTTTATGAGCAAATACATACATATAATAGGTACCTTTCAGAAATTTGTAATAAAGCATGCTAGGTAATACTATCCTTTTCTCTTGTAATCATGAAGAAATTATAGTAGCTTTAATTTTGCAGATAGATAATCCTGAGTAAGAAGAAAATTTGTGTTGTTGTTTTCTTGCCCTATATTTGGTTTGCGGAGTAACTTTACCCTAAATATCTTATAAGTTCTAGCTGAAAAGCAGCATTTTTAAAAAAATATTTTATTTATTTATTTATTTATTTGACAGAAAGAGAGAGAGAGAGGAAGATGGAGAGAGGGGGACAGAGGGAGCATAAGCAGGGGGAGCAGCAGACAAAGGGAGAGGGAGAAAAAGGCTTCCACCTGAGTGGGGAGCCCAAAGTGGGGCTGGATCCCAGCGCTCTGAGATCATGACTTGAGCCAAAGGCAGATGAATAACTGACTGAGCCACCCAGGTGCCCCTGAAAATGATCCCTTAAATGTATTCTTAAATTTCAGCATCTGAAAATAAGTTTCTTTTTCTCTTACAGTTAATAGCAACAATAACACTAATAAACATAATTTAAAAACTAGTAAAGATAATAATACTAGATAAAACATAAATATCAAATAGCTGATGGCATATATCTAAATCCTTTCTATCTTTGGTAAATTAACATGTTGTGAGAAAGTTGGATAGCTTAGGGTTTGTTTCCATTTATGTTATGAAAAGGTTTAGAGTATATTGAGTGGTCAACAGATGTGAATAAAGATTAGCTTAGCATATTTTCACTTAACATTGTTATGCTATGTGGGTTGTGTGCTTCATTCAAATATTACAGTTTTGCTCTTAAAACCAGGGTTTTTTTCCTTGCACCTTAGCTGTTTTCTTTAGGAAATCTGGGGCCTGGGCCATTTCCACTGAGGAGATCAGATTTCACCAGAAGCACTATTTCCCAGCACTCCTTTCTGGTAGAAGCTGGGTTCCTAGTGGAAATGATGCTGCTATTAGGATGATCTGAAGTACGCTGGAGAGAGACCTTCTGCTCAGTTACTGTTCAAGCTGGAGCCTGCTATGACAGTTGTCAACAGTGCCCTTTCTGATGTCTCCCAGTTGTGTTCCATTTAGAATAAGTACTTAAAGAGACACCTGCTAGGAAAGCCAGAATAGAGAAGCTGCATGATTCTGGCAAACATATGTAGACAATAATATCCCTTTCCTACCTTGGGCAATAACTTAATAAAGCCTTTAAGACAACAGAGTCTTAAGTAGTCATCCTTTTTGTTGTTGATGAGAAGGAGGAATATGGATACGAGCATCAAAACTTCCTTTGTGTGCCTACAGCTGTGATCTGGGCACTGCCACACTTTCCTGCTGCTATGACTCTCTAGCCATATGCTGCCGCTTAGAGCACAGGCTATGATTCAGGCTATAGTGCTTGTGAAGTTGGCATATAGGCTGTCATCATTGTACACTAAACACCCTGCAAGCAAGATTTGTCTTCTTCCTAAGAAAATCAGACAAGATCCCCCGAGTGTCAAACATATAGGTGTATATATTCTAAAGATAGAAAGAGAGGTATGCTATTCAAGAAGAGTGAAATATTATTTATTAATTATTACCTAGGGGGAAGTATAAAGAGCTCAACAGTTTATTAATAGAATGAGAACAGAATGATATACCCCAAGCCTGTTATAGGTTTCCAGTGAATAAAGGAACAAGATACTGCCAACAAGTCATTTAAACACGACAGATTAAGTGTTTGGATCCCTGGGGTTGGGGACCATGGTCTACTCTTGAGAATTTGGAAAGGGTTTAAATGGAAAAAAGAAATGAAAAATTAGGTTCGAATTTGTGAAAGAGGTATCTTATTTTGTTTTTTCTTTATTTTCAAGAACTATAAAATTTTAAAAAATGATAGTGCAGATGCAGCTATTGATAGAAACAAAGGTAATGTAAACTCTCTTCACTCTCCCAGACGTGCTGTTCATCCTTTTACTGTTATTTGATTACAGATAAAATGTAATATCCTGGAGTGGATTTAGGTCATATAAATGACAAATGACAGTTTGTGTTTGGTTTTCCCACTTTCTCTGACTTCAGCTTAAAGGACATGCCCCAACCTTAGCCCTGCCTGTGTTGCCTAAATATTGACTCCTGCTGTCCATACTGGTTCTCAGCTTTGTTGGGTTTTACTTAATTGCTAATCCCAGTAAAACAGAATATGCATGGGAATCATGTGTATTTCTTGCCTAGGGGAATCTACAGTTTATTCATGAAGTCAAAAATCATTTGAAACTCAAGGAATTATTTTACTGGTAAAATTTCAGGCGCTGAGAGATGCCATAGAAGAAATGAGTTTTAGCCAAAGGGCCTGTAGAGTCCTCTTCAAATTATGCCCCAAATAAGAGCTACCTAGTGGAACTTTAAATATATTTCTAGTTTCTGTATCTCTTAGATTGACTGTTTTATAAATAACTACCATATCTTTTATACATTTTTTTCTGTTAAATTTTTAAGATGATTAATCTTTTCTTCCTCCAATACTTAAAACTGAAAAAAAAAGTGGAAAAAATAATTGCTTGTAACTGAAATGCAATTTGCTAGTTAGGGGATTTTAGGATTGAAGGATATTCATTAGATTGATTGAAGTAGACAGTAGACAATAGTTACTTTGCATATTTTTCCTCAGAAGACAAAGGGAATATCTCTTGTCTCACTTTGTATATGTCCTGTCTTTGAAAAGAAATATTTTTTCAATGCCTCCTTTTTCTTTCCCAATCTCAGTTCCTCATTCTTTTTTAAAAAAAAATGTAGCAAAAGCTCACTTCTTATGGACTGTTTCATGTGATTAACTAAATCACACTGATTATTGAATTGCTCTTCCACACAGTTTTACTTAGAAATATATTACTTTTCACTCATTGTAAAGTTGCTTTTCGAGGGGGATGATGTCATAGCCCTCGGTATATAAATATATTGCTTCTTACTATATCTTACTGCAGTTATTTCTGTTTCCTTTACTATACTGAGATCTCCCCAAGGTCAAGTACATTATTTTTATATTCCTGGTACCTAGTTATCTAGTTCCTGGCACATAGGATACACTTGATAAAGGTTTGCTGAATGAGAACATTAATGGATATAGAAATGCCTATTGAATGATTCTTCAGTCTCTTTGTCCCCACGTCCACCTACCTTTCTGTACCACCGCTCTAAGTAAAATGTTCAGCATTGACTGGAGTTTTTTGAACGTTGCTGAAACAGCCTTCAACTTGCTAAACAGTAGTTATTTTGTATCAGCAAAGTGGTTTGAAGCTGGAGGCCTTTGGGCAAGATACTCACACCTTTGCTTTTGTTTCCTTGCCTATTAAATGGAGGTAATAATACCTATCTACCTTGTGAGATGGTTTTTGGGTTAAGTAACTCCATAAATGAAAAACATGTAGGAGATTGTCTAACACACATTGGTCAATATATTAATTATTATTAATTCTTACCCTAATAAAAACATTCATTGAGATAATTTAACATTAGAACTGATTGTTCCTCCCCCAAATAATTTGAATTTTATTCACATCTCTTCAACTGAGAAAACTTTGTGGTATCAGAACTAATTCTGATTATTATAATTCAATAATATGAGGTAATTTATATGTTTACATTCTGTAGCATGGCCAATCTGTGTCTCTTCTGTTCATTATAAAGTCTAGTTAGATAGAGATACCTTGTAGGTATTTATCATGTTAGTTCATGGCAAAGATACGGACTTTTTAATGAAAATTTTAAACCCACAATTTTCTTTTATTAGTTTAGTACAATGATTAATATTCTCAAAATAAACAAAGGAGTAAAAGCCTAAGCATCTCTAACATCAGACAGGCTTTTATTAGTGTCATATCAAAAGTCATTTAACTACTATGTGGTTAAAATTGTCTTATTTAAACCAGGTTATGTCATAACACTGTTGCAGATAAGATGAATAGTTCATATTGTACTGCGTGTTCAGTTGCTCGTAATTAAACTTCACAATCTTAAATTCCACTTCAGAGCTGCTTTAGACTTTCAGTTGGTATAAGACCTGGAAATCTCTACATGTGCAGTTTGTCATTTATGAATGGGATTTATCTGATCTAAGAAGTCATAAAAATGGAAACTAAAAGGTATTTGAAATTAGGTGTTACATCATCTATGTTATTAATGAATTTTACCCTAGGTTTTTATTGTGCCTTAGTAAATTAGTGATGTAAATACATGGCTATAGTTGAAATTGGATAGTTACACAAAGTAGGTCCATGTTTCTATCTCATTTTTAAAAGTGATTGAAGTTTATGATCAGAATAGATTGAAACCACTGCTCTAGAACAGTATCCTGTTACTTTTTTTTATTTTTCTTTGAGGGCTTCCAGTGTTAGTCTGTCCTTTTCCTCTTTCATATCTACACCTTACGGCTCATGAATAGTTTCCTCTCCTTTTGTACCTTTCTGTACAGTACAACCCAATCTCATGTGCATTTCTTTTAATAAAATAACCATGGTGTGGTGTCTCATTATTTGGGAGTTTGCTTTTGTTATTGCTTGTAACAACTTACATCTTGAGAAGGAGTAAAAAATAAAAAAAATAAAGGTGAACCTTTAGATTTCTAAGAGGACTAAAGCAATATTTCAAAAGATCCCATAGCATTTAGTACATGAGTGATGGATTAGGAAAAAGAGGGGAGTATTGAGGAGTTGGATGCCAGGACTATGCCCTGGGAAGCCACGATGAAGATCAAAACACAGAGCTACTCAGAGGGCTAATTCCCCCAATGATACTACAGTTCACTGAATACAAAAGAAGTAAAGTAGCATTTTTACTGCAGCCAGTAATATTAGATAGAGTATTGATTAGAAAGGTGATGGACATACTACATAAAAAAATTGGTCAAGAAAGAAATTGCCTGAAGCTTCTTATCTATTTACTAATACCAGATGAATTTTTTAAAAATATTTTATTCACTTATTAGAGAGAGAACAAGAGCAAGTGAGATAGCGGGCACCAGCAGGGAAGAGGGACCGAGGGAGAGGGGGAAGTAGAATTCCCGCGGAGCAGGCGCTCAAAGAGTGGGATTTAGTCCCAGGGCGCTGGGAGCATGACCTGAGCCCAAAGGCAGATGCTCAACCAGCTGAGCCACCTACGTGTCCCCAGATGAATTGTTATCTATAAAGCATAAAAAAAGAAAAGGCAGTGACCAATCTTCTAACTTAGCTTTATTTCCTTGTTTTATTTTACGGTTCGGAAAGGATGGTAGAACAAGTGTAAGTCGTAAAGCTTAAGTTTCTAGTAGAGCTGCCAATGACTCAAGTTGATCTTGAAACTTTTTGTTTGCCAAAATCAGGTTTGGAATTTCTGTATAAGAGTAATGGAGATTAGAACTGTGTCAAGTCATTCTTGTGTCAAGTAAAGGAGACAGTGAGCCAGGCTTTCCGATGAACGTTTTTGGAACATTGATCTCAAGAAGGCCACAAATTAGTGATTTCAGGACTTACTGTAAAATATGCTCTAGTATTTTGAGAAAAACTATGGTATTGCACATATTCTTGATGGGGAGAATAGCAGAAGCCATGTCTCAAGGAGAGGTAACTAAAGACATACAGTTTGTCTACAGTTGGAAGTCGTATATCCCTTTCACGACTCAACACAAGGTGATATTTCGAGGTTAGGGAAGCCCCACAAAAAGAAAAAGCATGGCATGTGGAAAATATTCTTTTGAAAAAAAATTATGTTTTCCTGGGTTTAATAGCAGTTGCCTCTCATTCTCCATTATTTGTGTCTGTATTTGGTAGGAAGACATGATCAGTCTGTTTAAAATGGAAGAGAATCTAGGTTTGGCTATCTTTCAGCAATTCTATTTCTAAGAACTAGAACAACTACCTTCTATAAGTAATTTGATTTCTTGCATCGTGCTGTGTTTCTGTGTGTTAGCAATACATTCAGGTGGAGTTCCTCATAATTAGTGTGGATTAACATAGGATTAGGAGATAGTCATAATAACCTTAGTTTTCTTCTTTGGTTATTAAGAAGATTTGCTCTCAAAGGAGGTGATATACCAAAATTTATATCACATCAGTTGTATTAAGATCATATTTATAACCTAATGTTATCTTTTAGTATATAGCATACTATTGTTTAAGGTTAGCCAGAAGTCTTAACTGTAATGCAATTACATTCCTTATAAAATGTAAAAGCTGTAGGAGCTATTTAGTTTTATTCCTTTCAACTTAAATATCTTTGGCCTTCTAAGATCTCTTGGATATATTGTTTGAAAGGGCTTTCTCCCATTTTATTATTCTTGTTTTGTTTCTGCTCTTCATCAGGACAAACACATGTTCAAGGACACATCTGAAGGATGGAATTTATGGGCTGCCTGTTCCAGTGTGCATTAGATTTGCAGTCATTGAATAGATTAGTTTAAGCAATTAAAAGAGACACCATATAAACCTTACACAAGCATATAATGATGCCAGGAGGCAGTAATGGCCTTGGGAGAATATAAATCAAATAATCAGAATAAGATTATATTATGGTTCCTTTTCAAAAATGCAAGAGAGGAAGCATAAACTTTTCCAAGCATTCATCCTTGATCTTATTTAATGTTTTTGAAAGGATAGGAAGAATGTGGTTCTAAGAAAGGGATTTTTTAAGGACACATCAGTAAACATTATTCTGGAGGTTTGTGTTTGGTTTTGTTTATGTTCATTTGCATATTATGGACTGCTGTTTGCATAATAAGACTACTGTTATTTCTAGTCAGTCCATGGATGATTACACATATGAATAACACAATCGTGTATCCTTTGTGATATACATTATTGTAATCTATAAAAGTATCCTGACAATTCTCTGCACTGGAGGCCTGTGAATCATGCTACACTGTTAGATGACAATTCCACAGTATTGTACTGACATTTAAAAGGAGGAAGATTCTAAAAACACATAGAATTCATCCAGATGCACTTCAGATCTGCAGTGCTGTTATTAGGAAGCTGATCTCATGCATGGCCAAAGATCTGGATGACTTGGCCCTCCTTTGATCAATATCTATGACTGACAGGATTGCACAGTGATCTGCATAGATAAGACAGCCAAACAATTAGACTGAGTAGCCAGCAATTCTGACACTGATCATTATAGGCTAGACAGAAAAATTCAATATAGGCCAACTTCTTTTTTTTTTTTTTTTTTAAAGATGCCCTCAGAGATTTATAACCATCATGGAGGAGGGGATGGTGTGGGGAATAATGTAAATCTCACTGCCTGGAACACTCCTGCAACTCTCTGGAAACGTTAGGACCAGTGTCATTAGCCAGAAGGGACCCAGAGTAAGAACTCAAGAGTAGTAAGCTGGCCAAGTGTGAGAAACAGGAGTTTTAAGCCTTTTTTTTTTTTTTAACTCCTTAAGTTTTTCATAAGGGCTGCCAAAGAAATGCCCCATTGCTTGTTATTCTCAGTATGCATGTAACTTCACGTAATACTACACATTTCAACAAATTATTTTTTATGTTCTTCTGCAGTGAAAATTATGTGAGAGTAATAATCATCACACTCTCTCTATTTGTTATGCATCTAGATTTTCTGAAATTCTAATCAGTTTCAAGAAGCATCGACCTGGAACAACTTTCATAGGTGTGAGATAATCTCGTTTTCCTTTCCAAGACTAAGGGAGATTCACTTTTCTGTTTTCTTTCAAAGAGTATGTATTTATAATGACAGAAAAGAGTAAAAGGAGAATTGGATCTAGAATGTTATCGTAATAGCACACCTATTGCAAATAATAACACACATATATGCAAATACTTTGGACTTTAGAATGTTATCGTAATAGCACACATATTGCAAATAATAGTACATATATGTGCAGATAATTTGGACACATAACCAGGAGCTAAAATATCAATTGTTATCAATATTATTATTTTAAGATCGGTTATTGTTTTCCAGGAAACACTTTGCAATTAACTTTTACTCTCAAAAAAGTAAAGGATAGATGATTATGCCTCAAGAGTATGTATATGCTCCATTATATAAGAAGAAAAATCTAATAGCTGATACTCAGAAGAATAGATTTAACTTCTGTAGTTGATTCGATATATGTCTGTGAAAATAGAATATGAAAATACCATGTTGATGCTTTAGGTGAACGCAAAAATATTTCTGAGATTTTGGGTAATAATTGTTAGAAAATGCATCAATCAATGCTTGTTATTGAAAAAAATGGTTTGAATCAGGGTATTTAATTGATGTGAGTGATCCTATTTCCCTGAGAAAGTGTTGTGCAAAAGAGTAAAATTTTTATTTTGATTTCTCAATCATACTATTGAAGTTGAAGAGTATAGTATTCTTTGACCTGACAGGATTATGCTGTGAACATAATTGTAAGCACTAGACTGTAGTGATTTCAATTTTTTAGTACTTTATATGCTTCTGGACATAACAATGAGCAATAATATGTTGAAGTAGAAAGTGTCTACGTATAAAATTTGCTTTTGGGGGACTGAATTCAAAAAAAGTGTTTAATGGTATATTTTAAAAAGTAAAGATTAATGGATTTAACTCCTTTATAGCAAAGTATTGGACAGAAAATTAGGTATGTTGAAAACATTTAGGAAAAGAAATAGAATCACTAAGAAGTATTTACAGTAGCAAGAATGGCAAACAAGGTTCATTTTTATTTTTGAAGAGATAGATTGGCAGCTTATTGGAATGCTAAAGAAATAAATTATCAATGTCAGCATGGCTTTTGACAGCTTTTGTTATATTTCAGGGAACAGAATAGATAAATAGGTTCTAGGTATTAGGTCTGAGAGGATCCAGCTATACTTCAGGGGAGTCATTGTGTTACATGGTAACAGGCAGGTTTTGGAGTGAGAAGATTTCAGCTGGAATTCCAGCTCTGATAGCATCTAAGAATCTTGATGAAATCATTCACATTTTCCATTTATGTCTCTATGTTAAAGAGTTGTTATAAGAGTTAAAGATCGTATAGGTGTGGTTCCTAAAATAATTGTTAAGTGATTAAATATGGTAGTGTGTGAATATTGTCTTAGAAAGAGTTTTCTGGTATTGTGGTGTGGGTATTTATTTGCCCTTGGTCTATTTTTATCATTGACTCTGATGTAAACATATAGGTTATGTTTATCAAATTTGCACTCAATTCAAGGCTGAATTGAAAGCTCATGTATTGACTGACATAATCAAAGTTTAGAAAATCTTGACTGATGGAAACAACATTGCTCAAGTCATCAGCATGAGATAAAGCCCTCCCCTCAATAAAATAAACCAACTAAAAGAACCAAGGACGAAAGAGTCATGATTTGACAACATCTCATCTTAAAGAATTAGGAACTCAGTTGATTGTAAGTGGACTATGAGTCATCCTGTGATGAGAATGCCAAGAAAAGCTAATGGAATCTTGGGCATCGTTAATAGAAGTATACTGTACAGAGCCATGGAATTAATTCCCACAGTTCTCTGCACTGATCAGAGCAACTGGTAGATAATGCAATGTTCTGGACATTATACTTCAAGAGATGTAAAATTAGAAGAGAAAAAAGAAGTATCTGGAAATGTTGGTAAAGTTAAGTGTTATAGTCACCTGCAAGTGTTTCAAAAGCTTTTACATGGAAAAAGAAATAAACTTCTTTTAAACTTTATCTGCTAAAATGTAGGATTAATGGAAGTTATATAAGCAGGTAAATTTGGATTTTCTGTAATTAAGAAACTTCTTTCTAACTGAACTGTTAAAAATGGAATGCTTTTCCTTATGAGGTGGTAAATCCCTTGCCAATGTAAGTGTTGAAGCAGATGCTGAATGATTTCCTGTTAGAACTGGATGAGAGTCTCCCTCGTTCCACAAACAAGTACTGAGTGCATGCTAGGTACTAGGGTTACAAAGATGATAAAGAGAGACTAGTGAATGGTACAGATTTTAAAATGGCAATATGTGCCAGGAGGCATTGAAGGAGAACCTAACCCCACCTCCTGTGAAGACTTCTAATTATCCTGTAAATGTGAAATCCCATAATAAAGTTTAACAGATAAAAATAAAATGAAGTGGGATGCCTGGGTGGCTCAGCCGGTTAAGCATCTGCCTTTGGCTCAGGTCACAATCACAGGATCCCGGGATTGAGTTCTGCATCAGGCTCCTTGCTCAGCCGAGAGCCTGCTTCTCCCTCTGCCTGCTCAATAAAATCTTTAAAATAAAATGAAGAAATTAAACCCTTGATATCAAAATATTTAGTTTGATTTAACTTTCGACTTTAGATAGCATTTATTCTGAGAAGAATGGTGCATTTTCTTTGTATTTGTATTCTTTGCTTTTCTTGTTGCAATTAGTAGTATTAGAGTTACATGTTGGGCTTTTCTATGATTTTAGACAGTCCCGTTGCTTATGAAATATTCATCTGAATATTTGAGAAAACTGTATTATATTAAAACAGTACTTTCAAAGAGCTTTCTGCAGTGGTAGAAGTGTTCTGTATCTGTGCTAACCTATACAGTAGACACATGGTTCTTGAGCAGTTTAAATGTGGGTAGTGTGATTAAGGACACTAGTGTGATTAATTTTTCAATTTTATTTAATTTTTATTAGCTTAAATTTAAATAGCCACATGTTACTAGTAGCAACTATATTGGACCATGCTGCTTTAAATAACTGGATTAATTTGATATCAGTAAAAAAAAAAAATAGCACCTGTCAATAAGTATACATATATAGAACTAGAGGAGTTATTTTTTTTAACATTATGAAGATTTAAATCCATGTTTCTATTTGAAGTGATGCTTTTCCTCTAATATAACTTGGAATCTGTCTTATGTTTGACAAAATTTTGTATACTTGAATCCTTAAACCTTACTTTTCTAAAGTCATATCAGAAGCTATCTTGGGGGGCGCCTGGGTGGCTCAGTGGGTTAAGCCGCTGCCTTCGGCTCGGGTCATGATCTCAGGGTCTTGGGATCGAGTCCCTCAACGGGCTCTCTGCTCAGCAGGGAGCCTGCTTCCCTCTCTCTCTCTCTGTCTGCCTCTCCATCTACTTGTGATTTCTCTCTGTCAAATAAATAAATAAAATCTTTTTTCTAGTTTTCTTCTCTTTTCCACATTCTGGTTTTCATTTTCTTAGCTACTCACCATAGAGTTCATTTCTGAACATTCATTCCATTGAAGGCACCGCTGCCTCTGTGAATGCTGGCATGCCCTCACGACACTGTAGCAAAAGGTTTAGGGCACTGAAATTACTGTGAATAGTTTTTACCTCACTATGAGGTCAGCTTAAAAAAACTGTCATTTAAAAATCATAGAGTCGGGACGCCTGGGTGGCTCAGTTGGCCTTCAGCTCAGGTCATGATCCCAGCATCCTGGGATCGAGTCCCACATCGGGCTCCTTGCTCGGCAGGGAGCCTGCTTCTCCCTCTGTCTCTGCCTGCCATTCTGTCTGCCTGTGCTGCTCTCGCTCCCTCTCTCTCTCTGACAAATAAATAAAATCTTTAAAAAAAAATCATAGAGTCATAGAAATTTAGAGCAAACCTGAATTTAAGAAATATTTGAATCTATCTAGAGTTTTTTTAAATTTTTTTTATTTACATATAATGTATTATTAACCCCAGGGGTACAGGTCTGTGAATCGCCAGGTTTATACACTTCACAGCACTCACCATAGCACATACCCTCCCCAACGTCCATAACCCCACCACCCACTCCTTACCCACCTCCCCCTGGCAACCTTCAGTTTGTTTTGTGAGATTAAGAGTTTCTTATGGTTTGTCTCCCTCCCCAATCTCATCTTGTTTCATTTATTCTCTTCCTACTCCCCAAAAAGTTGCATCTCTACTTCCTCATATCAGGGAGATCATATGATAGTTGTTTTTCTCCGATTGACTTTTTTCGCTAAGCATAATACCCTCTAGTTCTATCCATGTTGTCACAAATGCAAGATTTCATTTCTTTAGATGGCTGCATAGTATTCTATTGTATATATATACCACCTCTTCTTTATCCATTCATCTGTTGATGGACATCTAGGTTCTTTCCATAATTTGACTATTGTAGACATTGCTGCTATAAACATTCAGGTGCACGTGCCCCTTCAGATCACTACATTTGTATCTTTAGGGTAAATACCCAGTAGTGCAACAGGTGGGTCGTATGGTAGCTCTATTTTCAACTTTTTGAGGAACCTCCATGCTGTTTTCCAGAGTGGTTGTACCAACTTGCATTCCCACCAACAGTGTAGGAGGGTTCCCCTTTCTCCGAATCTTCACCAGCATCTGTCATTTCCTGACTTGTTAATTTTAGCCCTTCTGACTGATATGAGGTGGTATCTCATTGTGGTTTTGATTTGTATTTCCCTAATGCCGAGTGATGTGGAGCACTTTTTCATGTGTCTGTTGGCTATCTGGATGTCTTCTTTGCAGAAATGTCTGTTCATGTCCTCTGCCCATTTCTCAATTGGATTATTTGTTCTTTGGCTGTTGGGTTTGATATGTTCTTTATAGATTTTGGATACTAGCCCTTTATCTGATATGTTGTTTTAAGACTAAATTGCTTTTATTCTCACTTTATTCTAAGAAAGATATCTTAGTATTTCCTAACAAATGATTCTATTTTCCTAAGAAAACCATCATTATTAACAGTTCTCATGAGTATATATAATTATAACCACCATAGAGATTAACATGCTGAACTATATATACCTATAAGTATAGTTATTTAGTTATAAAGTTTTATATATATATATCAGGACATGATCTGTATGAATTTAACAAAGTATAGCAGTTCTAGGTTCACATTGAGGGGAAGATAAAGAAATTTCCTATATACCCTCTGGCCCCATACATGCCTCCCCCATTATCAACATTCCTCACCAGAGTGATACATTTGTTATAGTTGGTGGATACACTGACACATCATGATCACCCAAAGTCCATCTTCTGCATTAGGGTTCACTCTTGGTGTATATTTTCCTAAGAAAACCATCATTATTAACAGTTCTCATGAGTATATATAATTATAACCACCATAGAGATTAACATGCTGAACTATATATACCTATAAGTATAGTTATTTAGTTATAAAGTTTTATATATATATATCAGGACATGATCTGTATGAGTTTAACAAAGTATAGCAGTTCTAGGTTCACATTGAGGGGAAGATAAAGAAATTTCCTATATACCCTCTGGCCCCATACATGCCTCCCCCATTATCAACATTCCTCACCAGAGTGATACATTTGTTACAGTTGGTGGATACACTGACACATCATGATCACCCAAAGTCCATCTTCTGCATTAGGGTTCACTCTTGGTGTATATTCTATGAGTTTGGACAAATACATAATGACATGTGTCCACTATTATAGTATTATGCAGAGTATTTTTCTTGCCCTAAAAATTCTCTGTGGTTTGCCTTTTCATCTCTCCCAACCCCCAGTCCCTGGCAACTACTGCTCTTGATACTGTGTCCCATAGTTTTGCCTTTTACAGAAAATCCTATAGTTGGAAGCTTTCAGTATGTATCCTTTTCAGATGGGTTTCTTTACTCAGTAATATGCATTTAAGTTTCCTTAATGTCTTTTCATGGCTTAATAGGTCATTTATTTTTAGTACTGAATACTATTTTGGGGTCTGGAAGTACCACAGTTTATTTATCAATTCCCCTAGTGAAGGATATATTGGTGGCTTCCAAGTTTTGGCAATTTAAAGTAAAGCTGCCATAAACATGTATGTGGAGGTTTTGTATGGACCTAAGTCTTCAACTCCCTTGGGCAAATACAAAGGAGCACAATTGCTAGATTGCATTAATGTGTTTGGCTTTGTAAGAAACTACCAAACTGCATTCCAGAATGGCTGTACCATCTCTCATTCCCACCAACAATGACTGAGAGTTTCTCTTGCTCCAACTCCTCACCAGCATTTGGTGTTGTCAGTGTCCTAGCTTTTGGTCATTCTAATAGATGTGCTATAATATTTTGTTTTAATTCTATTTTATTTTTTTTAAGATTTTTTTTTTAAATTTATTTATTTGACAGAGAGAGAGATCACAAATACGTAGAGAGACAGACAGAGAGAGAGATGAGGAGAAGCAGGCTCCCTGCTGAGTAGAGAGCCCAATGCGGGACTCGATCCCAGGCCCCTGGGATCATGACTTGAGCCGAAGGCAGAGGCTTAACCCACTGAGCCACCCAGGCGCCCCGATTCTATTTTATTTTTATAAAAATGTTTTTATGTTATCTCATTTAATACTTGAAATAAGTTAAACAGTGAGTGAGGTAGGCGAAACAATCATTGCTAGCCTTATTTGCTAAATGAGAGATCCAAAACTCAGACATAAGGGACTTGCCCAAGAGTTTTTGTGTGAGTTACAGAGATGGGAAAAGAATCAGACCTTTTCTTGCTTAATGCCCCTAATCCTTATGGCAAGAAATAAGAAATATTGTGTGCATATATAGTAAATATTTTTAAAATATGGCATATAGTTTAGCTATTTTCTTGTCATGGCATAAATTAGTCATGAGAACATTTTAAAAAGGATTTAGGTGACCTAAATTTAATTCTTAAAAGTCTAAATAGTATTTGACCTCAAATTTTTAGATTCCCCTCCTTAATTTATAATTTGACATTGACTTGTATATTTTGAAGAAATTTATCTTAATTTTTTATGTAAGAATGTATATATTTATTTTTACATATGTTATCTTCTCTTTACTAGAGCAACTACAGCTAACATTAAAAATAATCAGAGATTATTCTATTAATATGGTAATAGTGTTATCACCGTCTCCATGTTATTAGGGCATAATGAGTTGCTGTGATTAAAAATAATCATTCATTCATAAGCATTGCAATAAATAAATTATGAAACCTACTGCAATTGATTAATGATAAATTTCTGATCTAAGGTGTGATGGCCCTGAGTGGAAAAAAAAGTAGAACAATTTAATATAAATAGGAAAAATCAAGATTTGTAAAAGGTCACGATTGGAATGTTTGAGCAGGTTGCTTTTTGGAGATACATGGAGGAGGCTGCAGTAGCTTAATGCGTGTAATCTGGAAGGCTTCCTAAGCATATGGAGTGGTGAGAAAAAGTGGCACAGAAATGCTAGTGACGAAAGATGAAAATTGGATAAATCAAGGGAAAAGGCTGGGGGAAGGGAAATGTCTGAGGGAAGATGAGAGCAGATGCAGAGATGGTCAGTTTATTTTTTGACATCATAAGTTTATTTTGAGTGTGCTCTTTAAAAGAATAAACTACTAGAATAATTCAGTGATAGGCTACACTGGTTGGAATGATTACAGGAGGTTATACATGATAGCAGTTTCTAGTTGCAGCATATTGATTAAAAAAGAATTTAAAATTAAGAATATCCAGTAATGGGTGAACTACAGTTTTTAAGTTTATGCTTTGCATAACATCAAACTGACTTGGCTTTATGGTGTGTATTTCCCTTTGGAATATAAGGGCATTAACAAGGTATGAAGATTTTAAATGGTTTATTTTTCCTTTAATTCTAAAAAGAAATTAACATTTTTTGGTCCAAAATGTGCAGAATTTTATTGGCATGTTTTCATTATTGAATGTGTTATCACTAATAGATGAAAAATACATATTTAATAGTTTTGGATTTTTATTTGATGATATTTAGGCAGAAGCAAGGTGTTTAGTTCTGTAATGCCCTTGATTTTACATATGTCCCAGATCTCTCACTCAAAAAAATGATGATGTTAATTAACCTTGAACATACACTTTTACTTCAAAAGGATATTTATATGTAGATGCTTTTTCCAGATAATTGAAGGAATATTTTTAGAATGTACATTTTGTCTGTCATTCTGAAACCAGAAGGAAATTTTGCCAAGAAAGGACTTGAGATTAAAAGGAAAAATTTCTTAATTGAAGGTCTGTTAGAATCCTGAACAATTTTTGTTTTTTGTATTTTTTCCCAAGAAGTCATCCCATTCTAGTAGAGTGAGCCATAGAAAACATACAATAGGTCCATGTTGCCTTAAAGCAATCATTTTAAGTCAAAGAGTTGACATACAGAATTTATTTGACAGTGGCCTCCTATGCCAAAGCTAAGGACTGCACTTGCTCCACCTCAGAAGGATACAGTTTATTTGCTGTTCACTGCTAAAGTATGCAATCACCACAGTCCCTTTCCTTTATAGTTTTGGTGTTTACTAATGTCATTAGATTCTTTTTTCTGTCTTTATCTGGTACGTCTAACCTTGTCTCAGAAGTCAAATATATAACCATAATGAGAAGTAGTCCATTTAGGCCTAACCCTTAAATACAACTGATAGTATTGAGTTCTCCAGAAAGTTATACAAAATTAGATTTCACTGCGTGTCTGTTTAGAACTTCCCCTACTGCCAATAGAGATATCCATATTACCATTGGTTTTGTGAATATAAGCAGTAACTGAGTTTTGGCTATTTATTCATTTCACACCATTATAAAACTCACAAATTATCAACCTAAGAAATAATGTATTATTGTTTTTATTATTAAATCTATAAATTATTTTTTAAAAGATTATTTATTTATTTATTTGACAGACAGAGATCACAAGTAGGCAGAGAAGCAGGCAGAGAGAGAGGAAGGGAAGCAGGCTCCCCACTGAGCAGAGAGCCCGATGCGGGGCTCGATCCCAGGACCCTGGGATCATGACCTGAGCCGAAGGCAGAGGCTTAACCCACTGAGCCACCCAGACGCCCCAAACTATTCATAGTATTACTAGTAGTTTCAAAATTTATATCACTACAATTTTAACGTGTTACTTAATAGATAGTATGACATGAACTTTCTCTAATGTCTAACATGTTATACTTGTTACCAAAAAAAAAAAAAAATGTTGCCTTATTAGAAATTATTACCATGTACAAGATTAGAAACATACAGGATCCTTTTGCTTTTAGATTGGTAAAATGAATCCATTAGTCCATTGCATATTGGCTCCTTACATTGTGTTTTGTATTGATTCCTCAAAAAAAGAATAATAAACATTTGGAGTTTTCACATGGAAATGCTGCCCTCATCTGTGTCACCTTTGACCAACAAATATGTTTGTAAGATTATTTAAATATTTTTATCCCATCATCTCCACACTATTAAAGGTAGGGGGGAATAAAAAAAGTGAAGATACCAGTCATAAAAACAAAGCTTTTTCAATTTAATTCACTTAGCATGGGGATCAGTAAGAGTCAGTAGTGAATTTTTTTTTTTTTTAAAGATTTTATTTATTTATTTGACAGAGAGAAATCACGAGTAGATGGAGAGGCAGGCAGAGAGAGAGAGAGAGGGAAGCAGGCTCTCTGCTCAGCAGAGAGCCCGATGCGGGACTCTGATCCCAGGACCTGAGATCATGACCTGAGCCGAAGGCAGCGGCTTACACCACTGAGCCACCCAGGCGCCCGAGTCAGTAGTGAATTTTTAAACCTTACTTGGATTCGTCCTGGGTTTAAAGTGATCTACAAAATATTCAATTATGAAAATACTAAACCAAATAGAAAATATAAAATGCTGGAGATAAAAGATTGTATTTAAAAACCAAACTGAAAACCCAAAACTGTATGGCCAGTCTAACAAAGCAGGACAAAGAATGGGAATAGGACAAAGAATGACTCTTCAACAAATGGTGTTGGGAAAACTGGATAGCAACATGCAAAATGATGAAACTGGATTACTTTCTTACATCACACGTTAAAAAAATTAAAATTAAAGACCTAAATATGAGAACTGAAACCATAAAAATTCTAGAAGGGAACACAGACAGTAACCTCTTTGACATTGGCCATGCAACTTCTCTCTAGAAATGTCTCCTGAGGCAAGGGAAACAAAAGCAAAAGCAAACTCTTGGGACTTCATCAAAATAAACAGCTTCTGCACAATAAAGGAACCAGTCAATAATAAAACTAAATGGCAACCTATGGAATTGGAGAAGATATTTGCAAGTAACCTATTTGATAAAGGGTTAGTATCCAAATATATAAAAAACTTATAAAACCCTCAAGTTAAATAAACCAATTAAAAAACAGGCAGAAGACATGAATAGACATTTTTTCTGAAGAAGACATCAGGTGGCCAACAGACACATGAAAAGATGCTCAATATCACTGATCATCAAGGTAATGCAAATCAAAACTATAATGTGATACCACCTCACACCTGTCAGAATGGCACAAGAAACAGCAGGGGTTGGCAAGGATGGGGAGAAAAGGAAACCCTCTTGCCCTGTTCATGGGGTGCAGCCGCTCTGGAGTGCAAAACAATGTGGAGATTCCTCAAAAATTAAAAATAGAAATATGCTATGATTGCAATTGCATTACTGGGTATTTATCCAAAGAATACAAAAATATTAATTTGAAGGGATACATGCGTACTGATGTTTAGAGCAGCATTATCTACAATAGCCAAATTATGGAAACAGCCTAAGTGTCCATTGACTGATAAATGGATAAAAGGTGTGTGTGTGTGTAATGGGTATTCAGCCATAAAAAAGAATAAAAGAATGAAATGTTGCCATTTGCAGTGACATGGATGGAGCTTGAGAATATTATGCTAAGCAAAATATGTCAGTTAGATAAAGGCAAATGCCATATGATTTCACTCATATGAGGAATTTAAGAAATGAAACAAAGGAGCAAAGGGAAATAAAAAGAGGGAGGCAAACCAGGAAACGGACTTAACTATAGGGAACAAACTGATGGTTACCAGAAGGGAGGTGAGGGGAGGGATGGGTTAAATAAGTGATGGGGATTAAGGAGTACATTTGTTGGGATGGGCACCAGGAATTGTATGGAAGTGTTGAGTCTCTGTATAGTATACCTGAAACTAATAGTACATTGTGTGTTTACTAACTGAAATTTAAACAAAAACTTAAAAAAAAAAAAAAAACCCATAAGCCCACAAGGTATAAGGTGGGAATTCATATGGCATTTTACTCTTCTGGAATTGAGTCTCTTCCTAGCATAATAATCCAAGGTTTGATTTTTGCTGTAAGTTTTCATTGATACGTATAAAAGAAAAACACCTGCTTATAATCAATGAAATTTTCTTGGTAGTATCTGTGGCATTTTAGAAACTGTTCTGACTCATATCTAGTTTTGCAGATTTCCTTGAATACTTAAAGACAACTACTTATGAACCCTCTCTACTTTTTTTTCTTTAAAGATTTTATTTATTTATTTTAGAGAGACATAACAAGCATGGGGAGCAGCAGTGGGAGGGAGAGAAGCAGGCTCCTGGCCTAGCAGGGAGCCTGATGTGGGGCTTGATCTCAGGACTCTGGGATCATGACCTGAGCCAAAGGTAGATACTTAACTGAATGAGCCACCCAGGGACCCCAATGCTTCTCTAATCTAGGAGAGTGATCATGTCTTCAGAACATTGAAACTCGAGGTAAGTCTATCACCAAACTATATTCATGAAAGATCTTTCTTATTATCCCTCTCTCCAATGAATCAGTTTTATGTAATGCATTATTAAGTAATTACTTGCCTTACAATTTTTATTAATGAAAGACATCTATAATTCATAATTAAAGCTGTTGGTCAACATAAGCAATCTAATGCTAATTTTCTCAATTGATCCAATTGATTCCTTTCTATCCAAATAAAAATACTTGATGTTTTAGGCCATGCAGACTTATACTGGATGAACATTTAAATTATATTAATTTGGGGTGCCTAGGTGGCTCAGTTGGTTAAGTGTCCCAGGGTCCTGGGATCAAGTCCTTCACTGGGTACTCTGCTTGGCGGGGAATCTGCTTCTTCCCCTTTCTCTGCCACTCCCCCTCCACTTGTGCTCTGTCTCTTGCTTTCTCTCTCTCAAAAAAATAAATCACTCTTCTAAAATTAATAAATTGTATTAACTTAATTTAAATATTTCTTAAATTTATGAAATATAAGATACAGTGCAGAGGATCATAGGGGAAGGAAGGAAAAACTAAATGGGAAGTCATCAGAGAGGGAGAAAAACCATGAGAGACTCTTAAGTATAGGAAACAAACTGAGGGATGCTGGAGGGGAGGTAGGTGCGAGAATGGGGTAACTGGGTGATGGGCATTAAGGAGGGCGCGTGAGGTGATGAGCACTGGGTGTTATATGCACCTGATGACTCATTGAACAACACCGCTGAAACTAGTGATGTACTATGTGTTGGCTAATTTAAATTTAAAAAAATGAAAAAAAAATTCTTAAATCTGAAAAGAACATAGACATCTATTACTCCTTTTGAGAACTTCTTAACAATTCCATTTATTTTGTCAGTTTACTTAACCTATTTAACATCAGGCAATGTGTCCATTGGGAACTGTGTTAAAACTAAAGTAACTTGTTTCTTGATCATTGTGCTCAATGATCTGGTGGACCTTATTTCAGGGATATAATCCCCATGTTACATAAATAAACAATGAACTCTGCTTGTTTTTATAACATCCTTTATAATATAATATGCCAATGGAGTATATGTTTTGTTCTGTTTTGGTTTGGGTTGGTTTCAGGAGTAGAATTTAGTGATTTCATCACTTATATATAATATCCAGTGCTCATCACAAGTGCTGTCCTTAATCCCCATCACCCATTTAGCTCTTCTGCCTCCCACTTCCATGCCAGCAACTCTCAGTTTGTTCTCTGTAGTTAAGAGTCTCTTCTGTGGTTTGCCTCCTTCCTTTTTTTTTTTTCTTTCCCCTATGCTCATCTGTTTTGTTTCCTAAATGCCATATCTTAGTGAAATCATCTGGTATTTGTCTTTCTCTGATTGACTTATTTCTCTTAGCATAATACACTCTAACTGCATCCATGTTGACCAAGGGAGTGTTTGAACCCATGCTTTAAAATATATCACAGTGTTTCTTTTGCAGTTCTATTTTAAGTTTGTATGGTTGTTTAAAGAAAAATAGAAATGGTAAGGCTTTTTTTACTACAGTCATGTTAAAGTTGGTGTAAATCAGTTGAAGAAATAATAACTAGAAGATATAGAGTTGTTTTAAATACATATATGTGTATCTGATATATGTGTGTATGTGTATATATCAATTAATTTTCCACAGCTGCAATCTTTTAGACCTGACTAATAAATAAATTGCATTATGTTCTGCTTATCTTACCAACTGATAATCAATATAATTTAACCTTCCATAGAAACCAAGCCAGCCATGAATAAACATGTATGGTTTTTGAATAATTTGAAAAAATAACCAGCATTACTTTTAGAATTTTACAAGTTAATTGAACATTGTTATTAAGAGTTACATTACTGATCCTATTTTCTTTGGAAAATATTTTTTTCATTCTCTGTGGTGCATTAAAATTGTAATGAATGCTATTTTCTGTTTTCTTAACTGCCCAATTATAAGTTCTGTTAAAGTAATAATTGTAACATCCATAGCTAGAATATTAGAGCGTCTAATCTAATCATGTAAAATTCATGTAAAACCCAAGGAAATAAATAATAATGTGAGAGTGACCTTCATTATTTCTTGGGCAAAATTTAATTAACAAGAGATTGTCTCCTTCCATGAACCTACTGTGGCCCTTTGAAATTTTTTGGAGTGATTGAATTCCTATCATAAATTCTTTACAGGACTTTCAAAATTACTGGAGGAAAGTAAATAGATAAACTAAATCTAGATTTTAACTTTGATGATAGTCAAGAAAGCACTCTGATTCACATGGGGTCTGATGATGTGGCATTGGTTGTAAATATTTAGTTATATGTTACTTTTAAAAATAAAACCGTTCTTTTGTTGTTATTTTCTTTTAAATTGCCTCTGTAAGATGTTTATAGAACACTGACACCTAATTTTGGCTGATGACCAAAAACTGTTTGCAATTAAATATATTTTTAAGTGAACACTAGGTCATCAGAGGTGTTTTGATTTCAGTTCGGTTACAAAAGTATGAGGACTGATCTTTATTGGCTGTAAGTCAATTCACAAACAAAACTTTCAGGTAATTTTCTGGGACTTTTTGCTTTAGGTTTTTTAGTGTCAAAATCATTCCCTAGTAGGTACTCTCATATGTTAGATGCTGTTTCAGAATACTGAGTCACTTGGGGAATGAAATAAAGGTCCTCAGTAAGTTAAATGGGTTCAGAATCTATGGAAAAGTTTTGACATAAAGTCTCAAGCACTCCAGAAAGTCTGTTGATTTCTGTTTCATTGATTGAGATATGAAGCTCTTAAGCCAAAAGAATATCTTATTTAACTTAATTTCTTTTTTCTTTTTAAGATTTAATTATTTACTTGTCAGAGAGAAAGAGAGCGAGCACAAGCAGGGGGAATGGCAGGCATAGGGAGAGAGTGAAGCAGGCTCCCCGCTGAGCAGGGAGCCTGACCCAGTACTGAACAGGGACTGGGATTCTGACCTGAGCCTGAGGCAGATGTTTAACTGATGGAGCACCCAGGCATCCCTTATTTAAGTGCCTTCTTTTCTTTCTTTCTTTCTTTCTTTCTTTCTTTCTTTCTTTCTTTCTTTCTTTCTTTCTTTCTTTCTAAAGATTTTATTTATTTGTTAGAGAGAGAGTGATTGAGCACAGGCAGACAGAGTGGCAGGCAGAAGCAGAGGGAGAAGCCGGCTCCCCGCTGAGCAAGGAGCCCGATGTGGGACTGGATCCCAGGACGCTGGAATCATGGCCTGAGCTGAAGGCAGCTGCTTAACCAACTGAGCTTACTTTCTTAATTGATATTTTTGTATGAATGGCTTACAGTTGCCCAAATGCATGACATTGTCTTTCTTATTAAGAGAATGCCTTTGTTATAGCTTATGACTGATAAATACCTTACAGAAAAGAGTGATACAGGATGTTAGTTTTTATTTATTTTTTAATTTAAAATCAGGACACCGGGTTGGCTCAGTCAGTTAAGTGGCTGCCTTCAGCTCAAGTCATGATCTCAGGCTCCTGGGATCGAGCCCTGCATCCAGCTCCCTGCTTAGCTGGGAGTCTGCTTCTCCCTCTGCCCCTTCCCCTGCTTGTGCTGTCTCTGTTTCTCTCTCTAAAATAAATAAATAAAATATTTCAAATAAAATTTTAAAATAAGACGTATTTCAAGGCACCTGCTCTAGTCTTAAGATTTTCAGAAGCTCTACGTGCCAGCTCTTTTGTGTGCTCCATGTTATATGAAGAATACTATATTCAAACAGATGTGATTTTTTTATCATGTCCTTTAAAAAATATCATTTAAGTATTTCCTGAATTTTTAATTTAAGGATGTGAATCTGTTATTTAAAACTATGTTAACCCACATACACTCTCACTTTAAAGTAGGTAGTAACTTGCCACAAATTGGAATATTTGTTATTGATCATTTAATTCAGGTCCTAAAAGTGAAGGAAAAGACCAAGGTTGAGTTTAGGATAGAAAGAACAGCAAGTTTTCAAAGAAAAACGAGTCAGAAAATAGGATGGGAAATTTGAATGTTTTCATTCCTGAGAAAAATGTCTAAGTATAAAACACAGCATGATGAATCTCTGTAGAGAGAACCACCTACTCGCTTTCGTGAGTACTCCTCTAAGTGACACTTCAATGGAAATGGGAGGTCGCCTATTTATGTTTAACTTAGCTTAAAAACAGCGGTAAAGCTGTGTGCCTAAGATAGAAATGCTCTCAAGATCTAGTTCATTTCATGAAAAAATAAAAGAACAAAAACTTAAAAAAAATACATCAATGAATAGAATGTCCTCGTTGCACGTGTAAGGGGAAAGATGGAGAGGTGGTTTTGTTTGTTTGTTTTGGTAATGTGATATATGAGAAAACAAATGTGGGTCCTTAAATATGAACTGCTATATAGTGCACATTTATAAAATTGAAGTCATTTACGTCCATGTTACTGACTCATCATCTTTCTCTGTCTACAAACTTATACAGTTGAAGGCATGCCATGAAGAACATGGAAAATTAACCCTCCTGCTATATCAGTGCTGTTTCCTGATGGCACTTCTTTCTTCCATTGATCTTATTTGCAAGCAGTGAAATTAGTCTAGAATTTCTTGTCTTTATCCAAACTACTTCATAAATCCATCATTCTAAATACTCCAGTTTTAATATTCCACCTCCAGGATTTTCTTTGCATCATTAGCTTCATTTCAGCCGGTTGCTTTTGCAACTATACCATCCCTCCTCATCATCTTCAGTTGTCGTGTTTTCAAGGATTTCATTTCTTCTGTCTTAATACTGGGGAGGTCTCTTAAAGATGAATACATCTTCATGTATGATTCTTCCTCTTCTAATCATCAATCATCTTTCTCCTTGTTTTGGGGAAATGAAATTCTCTTTGGATGATATGTAACATACTTCCCTATCTTATTCTTACAAATCTTATAATATTCCATCATCAAATGTGTAATAACTCCTTTCAATCTTATAAGTAACTCTCTTTCATTTTACTTTGTCATTTTCATTTACTTTTTTTTTTTAGTCAGCTCCCCCTGCCATAAGTAATACCATAGACAGTGTTCTCCAAACAGATATTAATTTTCTCACATTTCCAAAGAATGAAAGTCTAAGATCAGGGCACCAGTATAGTGCGGTTCTGGTAGGAGCTCTCCCCCTGTCTTGCAGATTGCTTCCTTGTTGCTAAGTCCTCACAGGGCAGGAAGAAAAGACACCAAGCTCTTTGGTGTCTCTTTCTTTATAGAAGGCACTCATCCTATCATGAGGGCCTCACCTTCCTAACTTCATTTAAACCTAAGCATCTTCCAAAGACCCCATCTCCACAAACCATCACACTGGGGGGTTAGGGCTTCAACATACAAATTTGGGGGAGACACAGTTCACTTCATAGATACTTTTCTGAAGTATTTAACATCTCTGACTGATCTTTCTTTAGGAGAGGATCAGTTTATACTTCATGACATCCCACTGATGCATCTTAATTTGCCTTTCTCTATAAAAAACTTCAGTTAGGTCATAGATAGCTAATAGGCATCACATTTGCAGATTATGTGAAACTTGGAGGTGTAGTACTTGGTTACAAGGCTATCTTGTTAAGATGGACAAAAGGTAAGGGTGAAAATAGAGTTCAGTGTAGCTGTGGTACGGGTATGGTTGGAGGATTATGAGGCTTATCAGCACATGTCAGAAAGATGTTGGGATTTTAGTTGCTGGAAGTCTGAATATTAGTCAATAGTGTGATGTGACTGCCAAAGTGCAAATGCAATTTTAAGCTACTTTAGTCAGCATACAGCTTCCAAAATAAGGGAGATAAAAAACCTCACTCTATGCTCTATCTAACTACAAAGAACTGTTACATTAAATTCTGGGTGCGACATACTCAGTGATTTATTAGGGTGACTCAAAATCATGAGTTATGAGTATCCCCCTATGGAAATAGAAGATTCAGTCTAAAAAGACAGCAACTTGGAAGGCAAGGTTTCAAATTCCTCATAAACTGGAACATTTATAATGCTACCCCAAATAAAAATAATCCTTGTTTTTCCGGAAAACAAACAATGACCAATTTGAATGAATAAACATGTAGGGATATAAGAAATAGTCAGATCTCTACTCTAACATTTAAATTACAGCTGTTATAACACATCATCTGCTTTCAAGTTACTAGAGAGATGGTACTTTCTAAGGGTGATGTTCTCACAAGAAATTTCTTATTTCAAATGGTAATCAACCACAGATCCCTTTGTTCCTTTAGTCAGCAAATGCATTTTGAGCACATCCTTGCCTTCAGGCACTGTGGTAGGTAATGGGGATGACTCAGTGAGCAAGAGTAACAAAGCCTAGCCCTTGGATTCTTAGATTTGCATAACAAGAAAATCAGTTTTCATTCATCACTTTGGTTTCTTTACCTCATTGCCACACCTGCTGTATTTTGTCCCTTGAATTTTTTTTTTTTATTAGTTTCAGAGGTAGAATTTAGCAATTCGTTGGTTGCACCCAATGCTCATTAAATCATGTGCCCTCCTTAAGGCCCATCACCCAGTCATCCCTTCCACCTACCTACCTCTCCTCCAGCAGCCCTGTTTGTTTCCTAGACCTCTGTAAGCATCCAAAATGGAGACTGATTCATATTCTCTGAGCTGATGTGCCTTCCTCAAACAGGGCTCTTAACATGAAAGAATCCTAAAAATGTTCAGCATAGTGCAGCATCTTTTGTTTTGAGGGATAGTTTTTGGAAAAAGATCACCTTACATTCAAGCATGGATGGTCTTTGATGAACCTTAAAAAAGAGATACTGCAATCTTTCTGGCTCCAAAAGGACCAATGTTTGGGGGCAAATTTCAGCTAATTTTATTTATTTGAATAATATTCCAATAACTACTCTTAAATCTTCCAAAAATGGAAATAACTCCTTAGGAGAGCAAGTTTACTATCACTGGAAATCCTAATGTAGAGCTGGGTGACCAGTTTCCTTATTACCTCCCTCCTCTTTCTCCAAATTCTACTAGTGAGTCTTTCATTCCTTCTGAATTCTGATTTGTTGTATAATTTAATCAGATCTTCTTAGTTGATGACATGCTCTTGAGCAAGGAAGTGTAGGTAGCATTCTGAGTTGCGATGTCAGATATTTGATTGAAGGGAGAGAAAGGTTGGGGGAGGGTGCCTGGTATAATTGTCCTTGGTCGGTGAGACAGAGAGAGGATGTTGTTGGGATGTTACACTTTGTTCTAGAGCACAGGCTGGATCCATGAGCTGTCCCTGCAGTGATGTACAGCAGAGGTTTCCACAAGGAGGCAGTGGGGAAGGGCCCAAGTTCCCTTTGTGGAAACACTCTAGCACCCTTGAAGCATTGTAGTGACATGCAAGTTAACGTTGCTCCTGCAACAACCCAGAAACTGCTCTTTCCATCAGCTTCAGCCCATTCAGTATTTAGGTTAAAACTTAGTATGAGTCAATGGAGTGAGTGCAGAGTAGTGGGTACAAAGTCATGGGCCTAAGTTTGAAGGTAATGCAGAGTGGCTTTGTACAAAGACTTAATCTTTCCAAATACCAGTTTTATGAATAAAATGGAGAAAATAGTTTCTGTCTTGCAAGGTCACTGTAAGATTATATATTCACATACATAATGATGTACACATATGATTATAGCATGTATCCTATAGAGGGAGACTCACAAGTGTCGTAAGGCTAGCAGCAGTTGGGGACATTTTTTAAAAGTGGATAATTGTGTTTTTCAAGGTTGCAGTAGCTCCTGATACTTGGCAGATGCCACTGCCTGACCCCACTCCTCTCAACTGTTGGCCCAGAGGTTTCTTCACTTGCTATTGTGCCTTGACCAATTATGATAGAGTGTGAGGCATCCTGATCGCCATGTGTCCCTGAACTTCCAGTTGGTTTGCTGAACTGCAGACCTACTGTATTCAAGTTGGAAGCCAAAGGGAAACGGAAACTGAAGATCACTGTTATGCATTCCAGCATCTCTTCAGGAAAGCAAGTATGTTTTCCTTGGTTTTCTATGATTTGATTCCCTTATCCTTCATTTAGTATAGCGCCCCCAATAAATTCTGAACCTAAGGAAAAAATCCATATACTAGCTATAGTAGGTAGAATTACTCTGAAGAAAGCTATTTCAAACATATACTACACAACAGGTTTGTTGGCAAGAGGAGTGGAAATGAGGAGTCATGAGCATGTAACACTAGTGCCCCTCCCATTATTACTGGGTCAGGGTGGAGGATTGCCATGCGACAAGAAAAGAGCAGACAAAAAGGAAGGACAGAGGAGGCACTTGTGCAGTTAGAAATATTTTGTGTAATATTTTTGTAACAATAAGTCTGTACTCTAGATTATTTGCCAAGAAATTTTAGGAATAAGTATGTAAGTGTATGTATACAACATATATATTAAATTTGGCAGTGAGTAACCTTGTGGTTAAGAGATGTAACGGAAGGGGTACCTGGGTTCCTTGGTTGGTTAAGCTCTGACTCTTGGTTTTGGGAGGTCAAGCCCCAAGGCAGGCTCTGTGCTCAGTGTGGAGTCTGCTTCAGATTCTCTTTCCCTCTGCTTCTGCCTCTACCCCCACTCACACACACTCTCTCTCAAATAAATAATAAGATCTTTAAAGAAAAAAAGAGAGAGAGAGAGAGAGTGGAATGTTCAGTCACTGATTCAGCAATTATCTTTGAGCATGTACTATATTCCAGGCCTTGTAAACATTGGGGGAGCAAGGATGAGCAAATCCCATTAGGTCCATAACATGAAAGACATGAAAGGGTAAATGATTACAACTGTGGCATGTGGCTTCAATATTAGCATTTTTGAGTAACATTTTTTAAAAAATCATATTATCACCTATTGGTAATTACTCTTTACTAGCAGAACTTTGTAAGCTCTAATGCCGATTGAACATGTTTGTATATATATGTTCATGCATACCCGTTTTGGTTTTAGCTTTTCTTTTCTCAAAAATCAGAAATCTGATTATCTGTTTTGGTTGCTTCCTGCTTTCACACTGGGGAATGCCATGAGTAGTCAAGATAGAGGACAGGTTATAGCATATAATTAGTATCCCTTAAATCTGTGACTTTGCATTTCATACTTTACATTTCTTTGGCTTCACATTACTGTTTACCCCCTAGGGCAACGATTTCACTCTGTTATGAAAAGAATTTTATTTTGGATGAAACAAATGAGAAAAGGATATGATATAAGAGTAAGAAACACATTTCTAGAGCACCTTTGATATGCTAGGTACTTTCATGTACTTGGAACAAACTATTAACTTACAGTACTTTTTAAAACACATCTTTGGGGATGTAAAATAACACGGTAGTGGGAAATGTTAGCTTGAATAATTAGGACAATGTTGTAGATGCGAGAGGTTGAACATCACTCAGTAAATATGGGGAAGCAGGATTTGTATCAATTAGTGCCCAAGGTGCCTTCCACAATCCACTGTGCTTTTGCTGGAGAAGCATTTGTACCCAAGAGTGTGCTATCAGGACCCTGCTATTTCTTGAAGGAGAAACTAGACTGTGCATAACCATGTGAGCTGTTCATCCATGGGTGTGTAGGTTTAGAAGATACAGTGAAATTGAGAGAAATGACTTGGAGTGTTACCAGACCAGTAAAACCGGTTTGCTTACCTGAGTACAGATGCTTCCCCCTACTTGAGTTAAAATCATCTCTAGTAACTGATGAAAGAACTAATTACAACCCACCCCATGTTTATTTTATAAGGAGAGGATTAACATACAAATTCACCTTCTCCTTTGAAATTTTCTGCAGGGATCAGATAGATCCCTGCAGTCACTTAGAAGATGGAGACTGTATCTCCATTTAAAAGGAGAATGAGGAAATTAAGGTTGTTATCAGGGAAGTGGAAACCCCAAACTCCCCTCTTTCTAACCAAATGCTATAGGAAGTTCAGTGAGGAAAAGCTAGATAGCACCATCAATTCTGTCTATTTTTTGTTGGGAGACCTAGTTTGGTATTTTGACATCTGTGTCCTTATGGATACTGACTCTGTTAGGAAGTGGAGGCACTGGGAGACCATTTTGCTCAGGCACACTCATCTTTACTTTCTTCCTTCTAGTTCACTCCCCCAGCATTTAAAATGACCCCCCAGGTTGCTTATGTGAAAACAGGGTCTTTGATTACAATTTCATTTGTGACTGCTGCTTATTTCTCATTTGAAGTTACGAGTCCAATTATGTCAGCATTCACTCTTTCTGATGTGAAAGAAAACTCCCTGTGGCTGAGCGAAATATATTCCGTTTTTCTTATCCCCTGAGACACCTTTCAGTCCAGGCTGCTTTGGGAGACTTTCACTTGGATGTGTCCTTATATAGCCTCGCTTCACTTGTAATACCATTTGCTATCACCATGAGTAAATGGTATGTATTTCTGCTGCTGTGAAAAATCAAAATGGGGGAGGGGGATAAATTGATACTTAAAGCCAAATCCTTCATCATGATGAAGTATTTATTAATAATCTATTTATAATAGATTATTCTGGACTAGAGGCTTTGCAGAGTAAGTTAAGAGCTCATTGTACTATGCTCTAAGGCTTTACCAGTAACCAGCAAACAGGGCAGAATGAAAGACATTTTACCCAGTAAACAGTGTGAAAGATAAATTAATGATAAAATTCAATATTTTTCTTGCTTACAAGCCAAGGGTTAAGTATATCTTATAGAAAATTCACATTCAACCAGCTATCCTTAGTAATGAGAAAAAATAAATACACAATGGGAAAACCTCTCCCATACCATATGACAGATGGATGGATAGATAGCTTGTGGAAGAAGAGCTGTTTGTGGCTAAGTAGACAGTTTTAAGCTCTTCACATGGTTTTAATCATTTAAAAAAGTCCACGTGATCACCTGTCTTGAATGTTTATTTTCCTTGTCAAGGTCCTGGCAGTGTGTGTAGATACTTACTAGTGAAGTTCTTCTGTGTATACATGTCTGTGGTCATCTGTTTTACATTTTTAAATTCTACCATTTAGTGTTATAAAACATTAAGATAATAACACTGTTTAACCAAATGTATACAATGACCTAATATACAAAGAGAAAGCAATAATTTTCCCAGAACAGAATCTGAAATTCTCATTTAAGTAATAACCCTAAGAGTAAAAAATATCGCAAATATCCTTTTTGTGAAAGTACTATGTTCCCCCACTGTAGATACTATACATCAGGTATCTCAAATTTATTTTTAAAAATCCTGCATGATATAGCATAATGATAATAATTATATAGATGAGGAAATTAACATTTTAAAGGTTTAGCAAAGTGCTAAAAATCTCATAGCCATTAAGTGACAAAATCTGGATTCAAACCTTCTTTCTGATTACACAACACTGCTCTAGGATGTCACAGAGATGCAGGAGAAAAAATGGCAAATTCTGAGGGAATTCTGTGTATTAAATTGGAACATTCACAACTATCTGAGTTATAGACAAATCTGATTTTCTTTAAATATAGTTATTTTTGTCACTATATACATCATCTAATTTAATATTTATAGAAATCCTATGCTGGGTATTATTATTTTGCTTTTCTTTTTGTTTTTCTTTAAGATTTTATTTATTTTGACAGAGAGAGAGATCACAAGTAGGCAGAGAGGCAGGCAGAGAGCAGGCTCCCCCTTGAGCAAAGAGCCCGATGTGGGGTTCAGTCCCAGGACCCTGAGATCATGACCTGAGCCAAAGGCAGAGGCTTAACCCACTGAGCCTTATTTTGGTTTTCATATCATAATCTTGTTTACCAAGATTAACTAAGTTTCCATAGTCATTTGAAAGTAGATAGAACCTAGGGCTAGATAGCAAGGTTCAGACATTTCTTCTAACCATGAGATTCTTTTGTTAAATATAAATTGTTCAGGGGTGCCTGGGTGGCCAAGTGGGTTAAGCCTCTGATTCTTGATTTCAGCTCAAGTCATGATCTCAGGGTTGTGAGACTGAGCTCCAGCTCAGGCTCTGTGATAGGCATGGAGCCTGCTTAAGATTCTCTCTCTCCATCTCCCTTTGCCCCTCCCCCCTAAAAATATTTTATATATATTCTAAAAATATATATTTAATATGTTTATGTATGTATATACACACATATATATAACTTGTTTAGTTTTTTTTTTTTAAGATTACTTATTTATAAGAGAGAGAGAATGAGAAAAAGAGCATGAGAAGGGGAAGGGTCAAAGGGAGACACAGACTCCTCACTGAGCAGGGAGCCCATCATGGGGCTTGATCCGGGGACTCCAGGATCATGACCTGAGCCGAAGGCAGTTGCTTAACCAACTGAGTCACCCAGGTGTCTTTTTGATTTTTTTTAATAGCATTTAAATCTGAGTTTAAAAGCTTTACTGTCTTTTTTCTTTCATATACAGGTACCCAGTTAACCCAGAACTGGTGCCAAGCAAAATTGTGAAGTATAGAAGTTTCTATTTCAGGGTCTTCTCACTCCTGTCCATATCCCTGTTTCCTTTATCTTGTTTCTGTATTCATTTTTCCAAAGCTCTATTTTATTTCTTGTTTCATTCCAACTAGTCCACTAAGATAATAGTTGATAAAAGATTAAGGCTCTGCATCTCCCAGGAGTATTTACATTTTAATGGGGGTCTCTTGCTGATCAAAATGCCTCCTTGATGCAGAGGAATAAATTCTAAAGGTAACAGGCGGGAGAGATATTTTTAGATTGGAGCATCTGGCTTGCCCCTCTAATCACATCCCATAAGCTGCCTACTCCATTTATTTGTAAGACCTTGGCTTTGCTGTTTACGGTGAGAAGATTCTCTGTAATTGCACATGCTTTTTCAAAGGTTTGAATCCTGTCTCGGAGATGGTGTGATACTGGTACCTCAGTGTTTATTCTCTCTCCTAGTTCCGCATTTTTGATGACTGGAACAAATTCTAAAAGGCTTTTTAACGATGATGTAAGGCCTTGAACAAAATGAGAATCTGTTGTTTTAGCATATTTGGAAGAGAATAATTCAGCTGTCATGGGATGAAAGACTTGTCTGGAAATGCCATCTTTTCTCCGATGTGTTATGATGCACAACTAAAAGGGAAATACCGTTTTGTGTAAACGATAGAGTCCTCTTAGATATAAAGAAAAGAATGCATAATAAAGCACCCACCACGCTTTTGTCACTTCACCTGCAGAAATCTCTCTTTAAAGCATATTTAGCCAAACTAGTACGCCTACTTGTTTTATTAACTGAAAGAACTGAAAAGATTAAGAGAAAGTTTTTTTTTTTTCTTTTAAGCATTGATTTAGCATATATGGTAGATTAAATTGGGTGCTCTCACATAGTAATTTTCTATGCAAAAATAGATACCCTACTGGGTAGTTTCAAATCTAAAATGCTGAATAATTTTCAAAAAGGATTAGTAATTAAGTGTGATGATAATGCATTAAAAATGGAAAACAATTAAGGGAGGCTTTCAAACACATTCTTGAAGTGAACAAAGTTGGGGAAACATCCTGAAAAACTTGGCTTTCATTTGGTCAATTAATTAATATCCTAGTTTTTAACTGCTAGGACAGCAGTTTTGTTTGACAAAATGTTAACATTTGCCACTCATTTTAAATTTTGAATAAAAATCTCTGGGCATTTACCTATTTTTTGCTTTATGTTATTCATTTTTCCAAATACTCTGAGGATGCTTTTGTATTCTAGAGCTTACAGTTAAAGCTGTTTAGTGCCATACCTTTTTTTTTTCTGTATCACTGTAAATGCTCAAGAAGGAAGCAAAAAGAAAAAGGCATATACACCTGAACCCCACATACAAATCCAGCATTCCAACTTTCTTCCCAAGAGCAAGGTGAATAAATTTGAGACATAAAAGGGCAAGATACTACTATAATATCTCATGTAGCAACTGATTTTTTTTTTTCAGAAGTCCCTAATTGTTATTTTGGTTTACCATAAGTCATTTCATTACCAGCAATTCCTTAAATGTCTATGGTATGCTAGGACCTGTACTAGTATTAATGGCATCTACTTCTCTCCAAATAAATCTTACCATTTATGCAGTTTGAGGTCTCCAGATAACTTGTTAGGATGTCCTGCAAATTTTGTGGTAACCAACTATTTCTGTAGAATTCCCAATTTTTGTCAATGGCATCATTGTTTTCTGAATCATACAACTTCAGTTTGTGAAAGTATCTTTAAAAGCCCATTAGTCTCCATAGTACCACATTTGTTCATATGTCTTACCACTTCTACATCTGTACTATCTCTCTCAGCAATTTTCCCCATTAACAACAACAAAAAAATTCCCTACTATATTTTATTTCCCTGTAGTTTAGGTAGTTGTAGTAACTACTTGGTTTCCTCCTCCTCCTCCTTCTTCTTCTTCTTGTTTTTTAAGATTTTATTTATTTATTTTGAGAGAGGGAGAGAGTGAGTGTGAATGGGGGTGGGGGCAGACAGAGAGGGAGAAGCAGACTTCCTCCAAGCGAAGCTCAATCCCTGAGATCTTGACCTGAGCTGAAGGCAGACGCTTAATTAACTGAGCCACCCAGGTGCCCCTTGACTTTCCTTTTAATCCAGTGCTTTCTGTTCAATCCAGACAACTCCCTGAAGACAGATATACCTTGTCAAAGAATACCTTTAATATGTCAGCCCTCTAACCCTGCTGTTTCCCCCGCAAAAGTATGAACATATTTGCCTGTCTGTGCATGGTCCTTTACAATTTCACCCCGATCTATCTTTTTAAATTTGTCTCACATGTTTTCTCTAAACATAACCTAATTTCAAGCTAAAATGAATTATGTATTCTTCTCTAAAAAAGATCCCATACATTTCCACCTCTAGATGTATACTCATGCTGATTCTATCCTTTTGTTTCAATTCTTTAATTTTCATTTAAATCTGTCTCCATGAAGTCTTTTCTCACCAACACCCCTGTCTACCATTAAAAGGAAAAAATAAAATGTATCAATATGTTATTCTAAAACTTTTTTAGTTTTTTATCTTCATTTTTCCTGTGGCAATTATATTCTGCTTTGTACTGCAGTAATCTGTGTACTTGTCCTGTTCTCATACTGGGGAGTATTTTTTGGAGGGAGAACATATTTTACCAGTTTATTTTTACAATAAAGTTCATTTTTTATACTAAATTTATGCTAACAGCTACTGTCTCTGACTTCTGGTTTTCTCATCTGTAAAATGGAGATGATCATTTGTTTTTGACAGGGATATTTTGGCAGATGAATAAGGTAAAACTATGTAAAAATCCTTTTGCATCGTTGTGTTTGTTATAGCTCTCATTACAGGGTTTTCAGAGATTGATACGTAAAGTATGAAAATTTAGACGAGTTGTCTGACCTTGAGTATTCTGGCTATTTTACACTTCCCTGCTGTCATGCCAACCAGCTCCTCACAAAAGAGATGCTTCAGGTGAGGACAGGCTCTCAGTTGAGCACAGTTGAATTATAAGCCATAAAATCAACCCAGTAAATATTACTTGATTAACATTTTATATCCTTATACTAAAATGTGATTTTGAAGTTATTTCTCTTTCTATTAAAATTGAGGAGACTGTTTGCATGAAGGATGAAGAATTCATGGCAGAAACAGAGCACATTTATTGAACATATATGTTGTACAAGGCATATGGTAGTTTCATTTTACAGAAAAGTGTCATGATTTTGGAGCTATTTTTGAAAGATTCATATTTACTAGATACTTTCCCCCTTCAGGCTACTAAAATTCCATGAGGAATTATTTCTAAAATATACAGTATTTTTGGTAGGTCAGACAGAAATAAAAAAGATATTTTTGTTATAAAATCTATAAACACTTTATAGTTTTGAGAAGACCAGTGGCTCCTGGATTCTCCAGTTTTCATAAGATGTTATAATTTAGGATTACATATTTATGGCATTTGTTATGATTTATTCATATTTATGGCATTTGTTATGATTTATTTATTCATTTATTTATTTATTTTTTACTGTTGTTGCTGTTAAATACTCAGTACCACAGCTGGGTATTCTTTTCACTGGTGTTATATATGGCCTTTTACAAAATATTTTTAAGGCAGCAAATGAAATATAATATGTGTCGATAAATGTCATAGTATAATATTCTTTGTATTTTCATATGCCTTCAATGTGATGTAATTATACCAGTGTTTAATTAGTATCTGTTTTGTACTCAGCATTTCTTTAATCAAGATTCCTTTGCTTAGCATTTATGCTATAATGTGATCTCTAAATTTTTCATGTTTTACAATTAAAGAGGTAGTTCTATTAATGGGAGAAAGATTTATGAGAATACAGAACATTAATTGATAGAGATTTTGTGTAATAAATATTAGTGGCTTGGTTGTTGAAAAGTATTGTGGCTTTGAGCAGTTCTTGAATTAATTATAATAACTGCTATTTGAATATTTCTTAATAATTTTCATAATAGTCATTGTCTCACTAGATTCCTCACAGAAGCCCTAAGATACAGACATAGAATCATATAGTTTTTGAAATCTGCCATTGGGTAGAAGGAATTTCTGAGTTTTCAGGGGACAGACCCAGGGTCCTGCAGTTTGTATTTAGGAAGGCAAAGACTCAAAGCCTAAACAGATTTTCTGGCCCAACCTTGGTGCCAAAGCAAATTCTGTGCAATCTCCTTTCACTCCTCCTTCCTTGCAAATGGCAATTGCTTGAAGTCTTCTCATATTCCTTTATTGATAGAAAAATTGCACCAAGAGTCACTCTTCTTTGAATACAAAGTGTAATGATAGATATAGAGAAGTAGAAGGTCCTTTGAGTGTAGACATCTATATTAATCTCTAGGAGTCTTCAGAGAAAGCTATAATGTGACAAGTCTATAGTTAATGTCAAAGAAAGTTTTCAAAACCTTAGGATAATTGTGTTTGAATCTAATGGAGATAATTTTCATGTAATTTTGAAATTTCTGAGTGAAGTAAACTGAACATTTCAAGAAACAATAATTGTCACTAGGAAAATTATTGGCAGTAGTGGAGTGGAGAAATGACATCAATGATTATCTATCTAGACAATTTAAGGTGGAACAGTAAAATAATCTTTGTTATTCATCTTCTGTTGTCCTATTTCAAGTAGATAACTGTGCCTATGACAAAAATAGTCTCTGCAGTTTATCCCATAAAGGCACAATGGTGAGTGGGGAGCAGGTGAAGGATGGAGTTCATGACTAGAAAAGGAGAAGAAACATACTATTGTGAAATTATACACAAGTTGTAATGTAAAGATAACAACTTACCATGATGTGTTTGCTTTGCAAGTGCAATGAAAAGCTATGTTATGATAACTACCTTTAATATGAATCAGTAACAGAAAATGATGTTTAAGTCATGCTTAATTTAAGAAAGTCATGATAATGCTTCTCAAACTATCAAGTAGGGTTAATTGTAATCTCTTATGGTTTGTTTTTCTACTCATAAATTTGATATAATAATGGAAGGGATATATCAAATGCTGTTCAGAGAAGGCTGTGTGAGGTTATAGGTACTTCTATTCTTCAAGACTTGCTCTCCCGCCATTGTTAATCCATTACCTCACTGGTTAGTTTCTCTAGAGATATTTGGATTCTTGGCCCGCACCACTTGAGAATTAAACCAGAAAAATCAGTTCCATCATTTAAATTAAGGAATTCAGATTTGACATTAGGTCTTCACTAGCTTTCTTTCAGGTCAGAAATTGTGCAATTCTGAATGATTAAACATTCCTATTGAAATAATCAGGTCATGATCCCAGGGTCTTAGGATAGAACCCCAATTGAGCACCATATCCGGCTCCCTGTTTGGCAAGAAGCCTGCTTCTCCCTCTCCCACTCCATCTGCTTGTGTTCCTTCTCTCACTGTGTATCTCTCTGTAAAATAAATAAATAAAAATCTTTAAAGAAAAAAACAAAACAAAACAAAAAAGAAATAATAAGAATGATTTTTAAAGATGCTTGAACAGAATATGTATCATTTGCTAAGGAGGAAAAGGCAGCTAAGGCTCTAGAACATGTTCCAGATCTGAGGGACTTGGTGGAGGCACAGTCCTTATTCCATTTCTTCACCCTCCTCACATAGCCTTGAAATGTGCACTTGATTGCATAAACCATATAGGGAGAACATATAGTTTGGATTTAAAATATGGCTTAGTCAGTGAGGTCACTCAGAGTGCCTTTAAAAAGAGTGGTGCAATATCTCATTATTCCAGAACCATGAAGGAATGGTCAAATGAAAATTTCCAAAACTGAATTAGATAATGCTATATGCAGTGAATTGCAAACTCACCCAATCTCAAAACTTTTGTTCTTTTTTTGGTAGAGGAGATCAAAATATGTAGGTTTATTGGATGAAAATCAGAGACAGAGGAGCAACTGACTCTCGGTTTCAGTCCAGGTTATGATCTCATGGGTTGTGGGATGGAGCCCTGCATCAGGCTCTGCACTCAGTGGGGAGTCTGCTTGAAGATTCTGCTCCCCCCCGCACTCATGCTCATACTCTCTCTCTCAAATAAATAAATTATGATGTAATGCCATTGAATATATCATGTGTTGTAATATAATATTAATAATCCATGTATTGTACATATTCACCCATATTTCCAGTAGCTTTTGTATATTTAAATGCCAAAATTTCTTTACAAGGTCTCCATTAATACAGAAAATCCCTTTTATCAGAACATATCTTGAAAACCACTCTTTATTAAGATTTATTTATATATTTGAGAGAGAGAGAGAGTGCATGCACATGCTAGTTGGGGGAAGGACACAGAGACAATCCTCAAGAAGACTCTCAGCTGAGTGCAGAGTCTGATGTGGGACTTGATCCCACAATCCATGAGATCATGACCTGAGCCGAAACCTAGGAATCAGTGGCTTAACTGACTGAACCACCCATGTGCCACAAAAACCTATTATGAAGGAAAGCTCTTATAAAAATATATTTTCCTAAAAGAGAAGTGTCATAAAGATTGTGTTGTTGACCAAAAAGTCAGAGTAAAATATATCAGATAATGACAAACATTGTATCATAAGGGATAGATACAATATTTATAAACTTCATTATAATTTAGAGTTGAAAAACTATGTTCAAGGCATCAGCATGGTTTTAAGGATGCCTAAATATTTCTTCCCCTTCCCCCAAATCCACATTATTATGCAAATGGATTCAAGACTAATGAGATATGAGATTGAGAATTTCTCATGTTTATAATCTAAATATTTCAGAACAATAGTATAGTTGTAATTTTTATAATATGGTTTTGCTTTTCAGGTGATACCATTTATACTGACTTTTTTTTTTAACTTTTAGATCCAATCTCTGCCAATCTCAATTTTCCTATTAGTTGAAATGCAGATTAAATTTTCATTAATGAAATGTATCTGGGTTTTATGCAATGATCTCTCCTCCCTTCCAATCCTCATTCTTTATTGATAAATCTTTTATTATTTTCCAGTTTATATTTGAGTTATCTATGTATTTATCTTATCTTTTTTTAAGATTGTTACTTTATTTTGTACACAAATCCATATAAAAAATAAGAGACCTGTGTTGTATTTTCAAGCATAGCTTCATTAGTTAGTAACTTATGGAGCCTTTGATTTGTTTTATTATAATATAGCATGATTTTATTAAGATTCTAATAACCAGAATTCCTTAACCTACACAATTACATTAATTAAATTAAATGTTAATTAAATTAGAATTCTTGGTATCCTAATTGATTTATTGATAGCTAAAGTTCTTCTTTAATGATTCAGTTATTTTAAATGCATTTGTTTTGCATAATGAAAAGTAGCCAAACATTTACATTTTTTTTTCTCCAAAGGAATCTCTTGAGATCTCTATTGCAAAATCAGTCTATTAGTTTAATAAATTTTCTTTGAAAGGTGGGTCTCCTTTTAAATATCTGAATGTTTTCTATTCTTTTGCTCCTAAACGAAACACCAGTGAGTTGTTAATTGGATGAAATGTAGTCATGATGGTAACTGCCTCTATAATCTATTGATTTAAAAAAATTTTTTTTTGAGCATGATTTTACCTTAAGCAATTCCAGATTTGATTCAGGGACATATGTTACTAACAAGGAGGGAAAAAAAATGTGTTAAAATCATTCTGAATGATTCCATGGATAGGGTACCATATATCATATACAAATGAAAACATTTGTCTCTATTTTAAACTCAAAAAGAAGAAATTAACTGAAATAGTATTGGTAGAGTAGCATTTATTGAATGCCCAATGTCAGTCAATGTTTGAAGTACTTTGAACATGTTTACATATTAAATATGACTTTATATGATGTAAGTATATCATGAGCCGTCAGTTAAATACAGAACAGTTTGAATAAAACCATGGTGCCCAAATGCAAGCAAAATCCATTATCTCACAGTAACTAACTTATTCCATCCCATTCCATTTATGTTGAATACACAAATCTTCCCCTTTTATATGTTTTTTGATATTAGATGTCAATATGAGGAAATAACTGGTAGTTATTTATATGTATTTTAAAATCTCTTAGAATTTTGCTTGTCATATATTTGCATATACGTGCAAATTAAACTGATTGGACATGTGAAATTTGCAAAGGTAGATACTTAAATGGACTTATAATACATTTTACTCTAAAGTACAAGTGATTATATTAATCCAACAAAAATAATTTTCTGGATTTTCCCACTCTTCCAGTGTTGTTATGGTGATGAGTTTAAAGTGAAAGATATAAAAGAACAAAAAGGAAATAGTTTCTTATTCTTTCATTTCAAAGGATGACATCAATGACAGTAGTTTTTGCATGAAGTTAGGCATTGTTGAAGAGAATACTGGAACAAAAAACAAGCACCACACGGAAAGATTGCATTTTAATTTGTGACTGCTGCAGTTTTTACAGGGTTTTCTAGAGTTTATTTCGTGTTCCCAAATTCAGTCGAGATCCTCCATTCAAAAAGAGCCATGACTCCAAGTTTCATAGATGTCGACATACAAATTACTACAACTAAATTAATTCATTATTATACCTTGCAAGCTTCCCTATATTCTAATTCCATGGCATCAATTTTTAATCACTATTTAAACAGTGCTTTACTTATTCTTGTCTGTCATGTAAAGATTATTTCATTTAAATCTCAACTTTGTAATCATGATCATCTTAAATAAGCCCTACTGATATTTTCCTCTTTTATTTTTCCTAATGGTAACTAATTATACCCCTGGTACTTGAGGGCTTCTTGTCAAACCACTAATTACCTCTCAGAAGGTTTGGACTACTCTAGTTTGGAAGACTGAAATGTCTGCTACTGATAGAGAGGTTGAAAAAATTTATTTTGAATCATAGGAATGAGGTGTACTTTTAGAGTATTGAGGTATGAACCACACACAGTTTTACTCCATCTGAAAGATTATTTATATATTTGTTCAATAGAGTTCCTGCAAAAACAAAGTTTATACCAAATGTGAGTTAAAAAGTAATGAACAAGCAATATATTTCCTGCCCTCATCTAGCTTAGGAACAAGCTGGGGAGACAGGCAGTAACAAGAATAAAGAAGTTAGTATTTAACTTCATATAGTTTTATAGTTGCCCCTTGAACATTAAGGGTTTGAACTACCTGGTCCACTTGTATGTGGTTTTTGCTTTTTGTAAGTATAGTATTATAAATGTATTTTCTCAAAGTTTTATTTTCTCTAGCTTACCTTATTATAAGTATACGGTATGTATTACTTTAGCATAGTATATTACTTTATTATAAGCATACAGTATATAATATGTAATATGTAATATATGATACACAATATATATGGGTTAATATAATATAATATTATATAACCCATAATATTTGGGTTAATCGACTGTTTATGTTACTGGCAAGCCTTGAAGTCAACAGTAGGCTGGCTATTAGTAACTGAGTTTTACAGGAATCAAAAGTTATATGTGGATTTTTGACTGTGTAGAAGGTTGGTGCCCCTGATCCTAAGGTTATTCAAGGATCAACTGTACACTGTGCAAAAAGAGGAAATTGATACCAATTTTCTATTCTGTATGTAACAATTTCAGATAAGAGTTAAGAGCATACTGTTTAGGGTCAAGCATTCCTGAATGTGAAACCTGATGGCACTGCTCTGCAAATATCTGCAAGTTAAGTAACTTTATTAAAGTTGGGATTCCTTATTTGTACACAGAATAATAAAATGAACCTAATAGAGTACCTATAATTACCAAATAAGATAATCTATATAAAATGCATAGCCAAATATCTAGCACATTATGCCCATTCTAAAATGATTATAGCAGTACTAATTGTTTTTACATGTTTCTGACAAATAAAAGCAGATGGTAAAACTAGAAAAATTATATTGAGAACCATAATGATTGCCACAAATATTTGTATTTTATATCTCATTGATTAATAAAAAAACTGCATGATCTGAACAGAATTGTTCAGTCTTTCCAGATTGTGTACCACACAGTTGTGTAAAATGGCTTATACAATCTGACTTATAGGATATTAAGTCTTTGATACAACATATAATAATGAGATAAAAATATGTCAAAGAATTATTTTAAAATGCCTTTGCTGATACCATTCTGGTTTAGGAAAATTAAAGAACTTGGCTGAGAGCTCACTGTTATTAACTGGTAAAACATTGCTATTCAAACTCACATGCCTTTGAATCCGAAGACATTGTGGCTTCAGATTCATTCATTTATTTATTTATTTAGTGGACAGATAATGAAAGAGCCAGGTATAAGTCAGGGTTTTCGTTACCATTTATGTGCAGAGACTTCTTCAAGCACTATTTTACTTTACATTAGTTTCAACCTGTGATTACTATTTGTCTAGATTTTTTCAGAATTTTAATTATGTCACTCAACATAATGGCATAACTGTCCTTAATTTCCTTTTCCAGAAATCTGGTTAAATATGCCATTTATCATACAAAAACCCCTTAAAAATAGTCCTTAATTATTCCCTACATACACCTAGTTTTTGAACCCACATTATTAATTGGAAAACAAAATGGCACAAAACAAAAACTGAAGCTCAGGAAAGTACTGTAAGTTATGTTGTCAAATTGTAAAATTATTAAGAATAGAGTGTATAGGGATGCCTGGGTGGCTCAGTTGGTTAAGCCACTGCCTTCAGCTCAGGTCATGATCCTGGAGTTCTAGGATCGAGTCCCACATCAGGCTCCCAGCTTCTTGGGGAGTCTGCTTCTCTCTTCTCATGCTCTCTCTCCCTCTTTCAAATAAATAAATAAAATCTTAAAAAAAAAAAAAGAATAGAATGTATAGATCCCTGATGCAAAACTGTGACATTCATGCCTTCTCAACAAAAATATTCCAATTGACACTGAGCCTGTTAATACCTCAAAAAATAACCTGTATAATATATTTAGGAAAGACCAGATATCATTTTTAACCCAAATACTCATCTTTTATTACTTTTACAAAGTAGGTTTTGTGATTCTTCAAAGGATGTTCCATTACTAACATTGAAAACATCGGGATTTTTAAAAACATAACTTAAACTTTTCTTTATTTCTAGTTAAATACTCTTATTTTTCTGTTTCTATTAAGGTCTACTTTGTAATCAAAACAATGCACCTCCAGGTGAACAACTGTTACCCAGTAATTATCCACAATAAAGATTTTACTTCTCATTATTTTATTGGAGTTAATTGTAACTAGTCACCTTGACAGAGCTTATTTCTTCATTTTATTTGTACCATCTGTCACTATATTTCTATTTGTACAGTAGATACCTAGTTTATTGTACTGTACAAGTGAAGCAGACACCACTGAGTACAACTCACTATCAGCTTAACTTGATAAACTTTAAGTACTCAATTAGAAAAAAAAATAACTGAATGAATTAGTAAAATGTAAAAATGCAAATATACTGAAATTGAGTACAGATATCAGAAGGAAATGTTATCCTCATAAAATATTCATTACAAACTCAACACATAACTGTTCTGCTTTTTGTTGTATCTGCTTTTTTTTCTCTTATGCCTCACTACACTTTTACATTTTTCCCAGGTAGTATATGGTAGGGAAGAAAATAGTGTACAAGTCAATTAGTAAAGTTGCTACAAAGCTATACTATCAAGTCATTCTGGTGAGTCAATGTCGAGGTGAATTCTGGGTTAACATTGACAGGGGCAGTGCTGGCTGGCTTTAGGTACTTTGGGTTTATTTGTCAACCATGATTTGTACTTATATAATTTTTGGCATTTTAAGATTGATTATTTGGGGTTGGGATCATTACATTGTAAGTGGATCTTCTTTTCTTAGTTCAGTTGAAATCCAGTTCTGTTCTGCCCCAATATTTTCTGCCAAGTTTATATTTTTTATAGAATTACTGAATTCTAAATGTTTCATATAAAAACAAATGCCATGTTTTGAGATGTTTAATTAGAGCTGAGGCAAATTAATACAGATTTTCTAATTAATATTTACAGATTCCAAAACACTTTACAAGATTCTAAGATCTGATTGATGACACTTTATTTATTTTTTTTTTTTTGCCTTGTTTGCCTGACATTCAAATTGCTGAAATCTAAATGAGAACTAAACGTTTTTGTCTTGACAGTAAAACAACTGCAAATATATCCTACCTTGGGTTGAAGGAAAGTACTTTTATAAATCTAATCTACGAACCACCAAGGGCGTTCTTATTCCCAATTTAGATACTGGGGCTAATAAATCTACTCTACTATTATAGCAGCACCAAATCTTGAAAGTGTTTTTCTCAGTGGGTGCCAAATTTGGCTGTGTTATTTGGATTATGAAAGAACATCAACTACAACCACGATAATATATACTGTTGACAAGTCATCTTAATCTTTCCTGTTGAGTTTTACAAGATAGATACTTAGCTTATTCAGCTAAGAAACTGAGAAAGCTGTTTTCTCTAAACCCATTTTTTAATATTCTCTTTATTAACAATTTGAAAATAAATTGGTATCATAGATAAAAGGCCATTTAGATCACAGATTATTGAGAAAAAAAGCCCTTTATAGAAAGAAGGCATTTGCTTTTGGACAAAGACTTCCATACAGTAAGAAATCACACATATCTTAGGACAGACGGAGCAGAACCTAGAAAGGCAAAAATATACTGTGAAAAACAAATAGTATTGGTTCCCTGGGTGATAGAATATAAAGAATATGCAATATTTCTAAAATTTCTGTTATATTACTCTTACATGACTTAAAGAATAATGTTCTCAGTAACTCAATAAATGTCATTATTTTAATTCTTTCTGTATCAATGCATTATATAATTTATAATACATTTTTATAGCAATGCAAAAACTGTAATATTTGTATACAACTGTCAATTTTCCAAATGTTTCACATTAGATATTCTAGAAATGGTTTTATGGACATATTTTTCCCCTTAGTTACACTACTATAAATATACTACATTCTGAATTTGTAATATATAATTAAAAAGCATCATAAATCTATTCTAAAAAAATTAGGGTATTTACACATTTGAGCCTGGTCAAAAATGTTTTTTTTTTTTCTTTATCTTTCCAAAGTGAATGAAGTAGCTTTTTTTCTTATGAAGGAAGTAAATAGAGTACTTAGTTAGAATATACTACTCTACGTAGGGAAGTCAATTTTGTTCCTTTTTTGTTTTGTTTTGTTTTGTTTTGCCAGTGTGTCTTTTGAATATTCATCTGAGTTTACAGGTATAGCAGAAATATTTTAGACATCATTTTGGGATGAAATAAAAATAAAGGGTTTCAAAAGTTAATTTCTTTAAAATGATTTAGTATGGAAAGACAGTTGAAGGGATCTTTTTAGGTAACTTTGATATTATATGGAGGAAGAAACTGAGACGCTGGAAAGCTAAGTGAATTTACTTTAATATTAAGCATCTCACAAGTGGCAGAGCCAAGATTTTTACTCAAGGCTTCTACATCCTGCGAATCAAAAGTGCTCTGAAACTCTTTCAGGAAAGAGAGAGATCATGAATTATTCTTTGAGGTCTCCCCAAAGAGAGACTCTACAATTTCCTTCCTGTTATGATAGCAGATTCTAATATTTGTGTCCAGTTGACTACTGGCTTCCCCTTCACAAATCTTCCATATACTTCATTTCTAGTAATGTTAACAGTTTCACTCAAACAAAAGGAAGCCGACTTGTACACCCATCCACCCCCCACACAAACACACACATGCATATATATGTGTTTGCCTGTACTGTCACTGATCCGCATCCATCGTTGCAAATATAAATTCTCTCAGGTAAGTCCATAGTACTTTGCTATGTAGTCAAACATTTGTGAGGAGGGCAACGTTGATAAACAAATCCTGTCACTTCTGGAAAATCTTCATAAGAATTGAAATTATTGGGCGCCTGGGTGGCTCAGTGGGTTAAGCCGCTGCCTTCGGCTCAGGTCATGATCTCAGGGTCCTGGGATCGAGTCCCGCATCGGGCTCTCTGCTCGGCAGGGAGCCTGCTTCCCTCTCTCTCTCTCTCTGCCTGCCTCTCTATCTACTTGTGATTTCTCTCTGTCAAATAAATAAATAAAATCTTAAAAAAAAAAAAAGAATTGAAATTATTAATAGCATTAAATCAGGTATAATTACTTGGGTGGAATCAATGGCTGATGATATCAGGTGTTGAGGACTTGGCAAAGGAAACTTCTCTCTTTTAGGAATATACGTATGAAGTAGAAAATGCATGCCAGCTGTTTGATGCTTCCTACTTTTGAAAGCATTAGGGATATAGTGCATTAGAAATCCAACGAGTAATAGTATTTTTCTCTTTGATTTATGGGTGTGTGTTTGTGTGTGTGTGTGTGTGTTTGTGTCTGTATGTAGGTGTGCTTGTCATTCTTCTGAAACATCATTAGTTTCAAACTAAAATTAAATATATTGCATTTTTCTTCTGTATCAAACATCCATTTATACTTTTCTGAGGATACAGCAGAATCCCTCTGATTGACCATAGAATTTTTTTTCCCAAGATTCCTCAGCAATATATTTATAAACCATCGAGTGGGTGAGATACCTGGAGGTTGGATGCTCATTATTTCTGGTTCTTAATATTTTGTTTGTTATGTAGACCCCATATATTTTGAGACTATTTTTACATCTCTTATTTTTTTGCTGCAACGTGGTTAGCTCATCTTTGAATATTAAATGAACAAAGAAGAACAAAAACAGAGTAACATTTATGATTGGAATTTAACTTACAAAGAACATTTAAATATATAACATTCTATTAATGACTAATACAGTTTTTTTGCAAAGCTTTAAACTGATCCCTTTTTTGGAATAAGTAAGATGGGGTGGAAGTTCGGTGAGCTGCAGTCAACAAAACAGAGCTGGAAAACATGAGTTGATGTGGGCAGAAAAGATAGGTTTCCCTTTTGAAAATTTAAAAACCCTGAGCACATTCAGTTGTGTGCTGCCACTTAATGCATCGTCCAAGTATTTCCTGCACATCCAATTTTTATGAGAACCTTAAAAGGTTTCTAGTAGACAGTTTAATCACATTTCCTCTCGCCACTTGTATGTGTGCTTCTTACATGGAGGTTATTGTCATAAAAAACAAAGTTGTTCGGTTTCTCAGTATGCCTTTTCATTTTCATCTGTTTTTGGTGGGAAGGGGGTCAGAGAGGGATGTGGAGGCTGGAAAATACACCAAAGCAGATAACATTTACAAATGCACACCAGTGCTTGATTTGTCAAATGAGCTATCATTATCATGTGTAAAATACGTATTTGTATGTCTCTAGACTTGGCTCTGCCTCCTCCCCTGCCCTTCCAAAGGAATTAATGACCAGGAACATTAGTAGATGAATGACAGCAGGACAGTTGCTCATAATCCCTATGATATATGTGTAGTCAGATGAAGTCATCTTCTTAAAAATGGCTTCGTAAGATTTTCATGCTCATACTTCTTCAATGGCTTTTTCAACAGATATACTAAATTTACAGATCAAAGGTTGTAAGGAATGAAAACAGAGCCCTGAAATGGAAAACCAAGCACTGTCCTCCTCAGGTCTCATTTACCACCTGTAAATTTTCTTTAGTTGAAGTTTTCGCTGCTGCTATCACTGACAAGACATAGGAAAGTACTAAATCAAAATTACTCTTCTTGAGAGAGATTTTATAACAGGAACAATGGAAGAAATAAATTTTGGTCATTTTGGGAAAACTACTCAGAATGATTTTTAAGGTCACAAAATGGTGTTACAGATTTGAATGACTGTATCCTTGGAATGAGAGCAGAATGATAAATAGCAAAACTTTTAGGTAAAATAAAAGTGCATATTCTTTTGGTTTGATGTGGTACTTTCAAAGTATGTACAGGCCAGAGCATACCATAGGAAAACAATTTAGATTAAAAGACCATGTCTACATTTCATCAGAAACCAGGTGAATACTGGTCTCTTATTAACATAGGTCATCAGAAAGCAGCAAGTAATTTCTCAGTTTAACCAGATAACTGCCAAGTAATAGTGTGAGAATATAAACTATACTCTGTCACAGGACTAGATCATGTATCACCTAGGAGCATGGTAGAACACAATACCTCTCTCAAGTTTCTATTCATTTCATTATCAGGAATTACGAAGATTTGTCTCCTACTTCATTTTATTCCTTAGTATATCTAAATATTTTTCTTACTTTGAAGACTAAATAATATACATACATTATACAGTGTATACAGTGTACTAACTAGCATATTCCAAAAGGTTCACCACTATATTTTATTATATGGGTGTGTCCACACCATTATGGTATAGAACAAACTTCAAATTATCAAAAATATTCAGTTTCTAAAGTTTTAAATTTTCACATAAAAAGTAAAAATAAAAGATCAAATTAATGTGAATTATTCAATTTAATAGTAAAGATATGATTTAATCAGAGTATAAGGCTATTAGACATGAAAAATGTCAGTATAACATTAGGTATTGAGTAAGCATAGCTTTAGAACTTTGAGTTTTGACCAAAATATTTTGATAGCATGAGTTTTTAAACTTTTTATGTATGGTATTTAAGATGAAAATGATAAACAGCATAATCAGCTATTGTTCTTTGGTTAAAAAAATTATTGTTCTGTTGGTTTTGCTTAAAGGTAAATATATTTAAAATATCAGAATCATGTCCTATAAATTGTATTCAATATAGAAGTTATCCTTAGTCCAAAAAAATATTTTTAAGCATAGAAGATAGAGTCAAGAGATTTTTTTTTTTTTAAACCTGTACATGACTGTGAAACTGTAGGCATACTTACTTCAGTCTGATATGGAAAGGTGATGAACTGTGGAACACAAAGTCAATTTCTTTCCTGGTTATGTGACTTTAGAAGATTTCTTTAATATTCTGAGTTTCCATTTCCATATCAGAAGAGTAGAAAAATAATGTTTACCTTGTGTATTGTGAGAACATTGAATTTTGTACAGAAATGGCCAGAGTAGAACCTTGTACTATGTACCTTGGACCACATATTATCATCTTCATCATCATGATCCCACCAACCTGTTGAAATAGATGTCATTAAAATTTCCTTTATCTTGGAAAAAGTTCAAAGTACTTCTCCAGATTTTATACTTAAAAAATGAGATAATTGAGGCCCTAATAGATGACCCACCAAGGCTACACAGCAAATATATAGCAAACTGAGAAGAAACCCATGGTTCATGACTTGCAGTCTAGTGTTCTCTCCACATGATTTTAAGTAAAGAGAATAAATATAATATGCTTTGCTTTTCTCACATTTTTCCTATTTCTGTGTGGCATGTATACAAGTTAGGGTGATCTGAATTCAAATAGGACTTCAAATTAAAGAATTTGATTGATGGGGATTACTTGTCTATTTATGTCATTTTGTATCCTATAAATGTACATTTACTAGGGTTATATGCTGAATCCCCACCCCGCAAATTTTTTGTTGAAGTCCT
>NC_081571.1:45244849-45448755 GCF_022355385.1 Mustela nigripes | reverse complement strand
GACCCTTAGTACCTTAGAATACGACTGTACTTGGAAATAAAGTCTTTCAAGGGGTAATTAAGTTAAAAGGAGGTCATGAGGGTGTGTTTTAATCTAATACTGATGGTGTCCTTATAAGAAGAGGCAATTAAAACATCAGTATACACGGAGGGAAGACAATGTGAAGATAGGAATATGATGACTATCTATAAGGCACGGAGAGAGGCTTCAAGAAAAACCAATGCTTTCGATTGGTTAAGTACCCTTTTGGTACTTTAATTTTGAACTTCTAGCCTCCAGAACTGTTAGAAAACAAATTTCTGTTGTTTAAGCCAACCAGTTTGTGATACTTTGTTAAATCAGGGTTACCAAACTAATACAGTAAGCACTAGACACTCTTCTGAAAACTTGATCTACATTGTCATTCAGAGCTAATTTCAAGACTAGTTGTTTCCAAGTCTCATGAAAATGTTAAGACCATTCACCCAAATGAGACTTTATTCTTTCCCTTGAAAAAAAAAAAAAAATGACCACCTGAGAGTCAAAGGAGAAGAGCAGTTCCCAGGAATCTCTCATTGGAAAGTGATCCTCATGTTACTGAACACTTTCCTAGTCCAGTCCTATGAATCTACTTGAGTAGTAGACTGTGTGAACTACTCCTAAGAAGAAGCTCTTTATATCATGTTTTACTGCTTCGTTGTGTATCTTTCTCTCCTAAAAGAATGTTTGTTAGTTCACGTAATACAGACTCTATCCCCAAGCACTTAGCATAGGAAATTGTAGTGTGTGGCATATATATGTAGGTTCTTGATAAACGCTCATGGGATTATACTGAAACCTCTTCATAATTCTGATCTTAGTACCTATGCTATGTAACTGTTTGCCGTTGTGGTGAATCAGTATTATAACATGATCTTTTGAACGCCTCAGTAATTAAATTTGCTTGGATGGTCTCCAGGAAAGACTAACTCATGCCAACGTTATTATAGCGAAATTCCAGAATGGTAATTCTGGTTCTTGGTTGTAGAGATGATCCCTGGTACCTAAAGCTAATTAACATAACAATACAAATCTTAATCCATGCAGCTTACAAGTGAAAACCTAATTAGAGTGATGTGATATTAATTAGAAGAAAATAGGAGTTTGGATTGAGAGCATGGTGACACAGTATGATTTACCAATAGGGTCATGTGCGGAGAAAGGGACTAAGAGGTCCTATCAATACAGGGCATGACAGCTTCAATTAATTGAGATATTGTGAGTGTTATTTTGAGAGTACTTCAGATGTCTTTTAACTCATCTAAAAAAAAAAGATTTAACGTACAAAAGTGGTGATTTGGGTTTTTTTTCACAGATACTGTACAGTAGGCAAGAAAGGGAATAGGAAAATTGTATTCAGGGAAAATCAGTAAAGGAGCACCTACTTCCTCACTACTCAGATAGGATGGGAGGCACATGCGATGATAGGGCCATATATGGGTACTGTTTTTTTAGGGGAAATTGAGTATGTTGGTTTATAGTGCTTTTCTAGGAAAATAAGGTTTGGAAAGAAAAATAATATTTGGAAATATAATAATGTAACTCAGGTATTGCTATTGCCATGACAGTTTTATTCAGATGATTGTATATGTAGATAATAAATAAATGAAGCCCTGCAAAGAATTAATTATAGTTAAATTACCATATCCAGAGGCAAAGATTTATTTTAAGAATTATCACAGAAAATTGTTAGGAAAAATATTTTTATGCTATTATCTATTTATTTTATTTCATATTATTATATTATAATACATTACTATGCTATAAAGTATTTGACAAAAGGAATATAATTTTAAATGTGTCCAAATATGCCATTAATGAAAGAGGCATTGAAGATGTAGTAAGAACAAGAGAATGTACAAATCGACTTAAATTGTTTGAGTGGATCAACATACAGCAACTGATGACTAAATAATGATGTCAAACTCAAACTCAGAAATGAACAGGGAGTTCAAGTTAAAGACTATTGTTTAGGGAAAAACAAATTTTAGAATCAGTGAGACTTAGTTAAAGCAAATCTGTGTCTTATGACCCCTCCACATATGACTCCAAAAGGAACATATACAGAGTTCTCAAAATATTAAACAATGATATATTTGGGAAAACATTTTCTGAGGTGTGTTTTAAAGATTTGATACAGAGACACACAGGTAAATTGAAGGCTTTTATGACCCTGAACATGGAAAGTGAGTTTTTTTCACCATTGGAAGAAATTTTTGATTTTTAAAATAAAATGGCTTATACAGAGGCATCTGGGTGGCTCAGTCAGTTAAGTGCCAGCCTCTTGATCTCAGCTCAGGTCTTGATCTCAGGGTCATGGGTTCAAGCTACATGCTGGGTGTGGAGCCTACTTTTAAAAAAAATGGTTTGTAAAAGATATTCCAAAATCATATTTTAAAATTTCTGAATGAACAGTCATATATCATAACCTATCTCTCAGTCCTTTTATTAGTTGAGAATACAATTTGAGAGTTGAATCAAATTGACAAAGAATAGATTTAAAATTTATTTGTAGGCCATTTATTCATTTTAGTTTTATGATTTATATACTTCTTATTTCCTCTTTACTTCCTATTTCAGATTATTTGCTGAGATCTTTAATGTCTCTTACAATAGTTTTTGTTTATATTTGTCCCATTCATTTATATATTCATCCTACTTTGTGAGTTTTAAAAAGCATCTAGGGTTTATCTGCTTTATCACAGCAGGTCAATTTGCCCTGTGGGATGTGCATACTACTAATCCCAGTCCCTACAGATTTTAATAATAATGTAACTACACCAGCAAACTTGAAATTCTAAACACTCTAACTCTGAGCAGTGAAATTCTCTAATATTTATCAAATCTGTAGATATTTAAATTTTTTTCTATGTGCATACTTTGTGTATGCTCATGTATGTACACTTTGCTATTCATGTATGTATTAATAACATTATTTTCAAATACTTATTAGATTGACTAAACACATTTCCAAGTGACATTTTTATTTGTTTGTTGGTTTTTATATTTGTTTGTTTTTAATTAGTACATGATGAAGTTACTTTTTTTTTTTTAATGAAGAGCTTTCCTAGTACATTTGAATACTGGTAGAATCTCATTTTCAGTCGCATTACTAAGATCATCAAAACTCTTACCTTGTGTTTAGACCTGATTATAAACAGTAGTTGATTGAGAATATGTACAAAGTACAGATTCTGAATATTTTACATTTTTCTTTTCACACAAAGCCTGTGCTTACCTGTGTAATATATTTAAAAATAATAACATGGTTGGGGAGAATGCACTGCGATGGAAATCTTACTATATTCAAAGTGGTACTATCTGAAAGGGTAAATTTTTTTTTAATCCACCCTGCACTCTCTTTGAGGACTGCCTGAAATAAGATATAGATACGTTTTAAATGTAACACTAATAGTTTGATTTGATGAGAGCTAAAAAAAGTAGTTTTATAAGTCACACGAGTTTTTAAATGATACACTTTCTTGAGCAGTGGGTGGCTACTTTTTCATGGATTGAATTGAATTCTTACCATTCAATTCAAACATTTGAATTCTTACCCAAGGGAATTTTCCGAAGGATTTTAAGGAATACAAGTTGAAAACCAGTATTGAATAAAAGAGTAAGTGGTCGAATATGTTAAGGCTAAAATAAAATTTAAGAATGGCTGTCTTTTAGGTTGCAGGATTTGAGAGTAGTTGGTGGTCTCTTTATTTCTCTTAATGTCAGTTTTCTTTTCTTGGCTCTCCTATTTTCTGCTTTAATTCTGTGCCAGAATGACTGCATGCTTTCAGACCTGACCCCGGTTGAAAGCTCATTGCAGGGACTAGATGAAGCAGGAAGATCCTGTATCTTTAAACCGATTTTAAACATAAAATTATTAAATTGCATTGATATGTTAAATACTGTATTTAAATACCAAACAGACAACAGTTTCATGAAATAGGTAGCTGGTAAAATGGAAAGAATTGTGGAGGTGCTTTGAAAACATTTTGTTGCTTCTTAGAATCTACTTCACCCTCATTAATAAGCTATAATAAGAGGGTGCAGTTGCCAACATTAGGGCCTCTTTCCATGGCAGAGAACTCAGAAGTGGGCTTATTTAACCATTTAGCTTTGTGACATTGAGCAAATTATTTACTCTATGTGTACGTTTCCTTATCCAATAAAAAGAGGATGTAGATTGCATACATTCTATTTGGTGATTATGAAGATTTACGAAAAGATAATACATTTGAATTACTTGGAACCATATCTAGCGCATAGTAATGTTGCCTATAATTATAAGCTTTTGATTTTTTATAAGGTTTTGATTTTAACTTGGATATTAAAATAACCCCAATCATATAGAACTAGATATGTTGATTATCTTGATTAAAATGGAATCTTTATTCAATTTATAAAGTTAAAATATTTGAATACAAAATTTTCAGAAATAACTCTTATGAAACAGAGTTTACATATAATTATGTACACAGCTCAAAGGTGTTCTGTGCTTTTCTCATTTCACTTATTCTTCATAGTCAAGATTTGGTGCATATAATTAACGATCAAATGTGCCAATTATACAAATGCTTATGCATATTAGCCAGGTGTATCATACCTTAAATATTAATTCTGTGAATCTAGAGAAATTATATGAATGATGCTATCTTCTGCTCTTCAGATAATGGGCATACAATAATACATCTATTCACCAGTGATTTAATTTTTTCAGGTGTGTGTGTTTTAGTTATCTGAATCATGATACATTAATATGTTATATTATGTTTCTGAATCGAGCATAAATATTCTCTTTCATACTCCAGTGGTGCCTGGAGAATATTAGATAAGATATAACTAAAAACTAATAAACATACACACTAAAAATTAATAAACATACGCTAGTTCTGTTTATTTCTAAACATTTAGTAAAATGATAAGGTTTTTTTTTTTTTAAGGATTTTATTTATTTATTTGACAGACAGGGATCACAAGTGGGCAGAGAGACAGGCAGACAGGCAGAAAGAAGGGAGGGCGGGTGAAGTAGGCTCCCCACTGAGCAGAGAACCTGATGTGGGGCTTGATCCCAGGACCCTTGGATCATGACCGGAGCTGAAGGCAGAGGCTTTAACCCACTGAGCCACCCAGGTGCCCCAATAATAAGGTTTTTTAATATGATGAAAAAAATAAATGAGTTATAAAAATATGACCATTGCAATAATAGGTAGTCTTGGGAGGAATTATCCTTTCCTCAAGGAGATTGGAAGGGAGATGTATTTTGATTGGCTGTATCACCTAAAGAAAGACTAAACTTTGAAACTGAGCAGGACTGTCAAGTTCCTCATACCTAATACAAGAGTAGCAAATTAGAGTTATCTGCAGCACTAGCAATAGGAATAGATTGCATTATAAATCATCATATCATTGACAGACAATTACATTCAGAACTTCCCAAGCATGAGATGGTGGCAATATTTGTCCACCAACAAAGTTATTCAAGCCAACAGCTCAGTGAGGATGTGAACATAAGGAAGTTACTTCTGGGTGAGTTGCTGGAATTAATTTCTCCTATTACCTTCCCTATACACATCTCTAATAGAATCATGAAAATTAAAGATAGAAAATGCCTATTAGTGCTCATTGAGTCTGCTCTCCTGGCCATTCAGAAGCAATTCGAATGCAGTGTCTTTCTTTCTTTCTTAGGTCAGGGGAAAGAAACGTCTTTGTAAAAAGAAGGCAGAGAGGTAGCTCTTCTGGAATTGAAGAAGAGCGAGCTGATTTTTTTTTTTTTTTTAAAGATTTTCTTTATTCATGGAAGAGAGAGATGGGCAGAGGGAGAAGCAGGTTCCCTGATGTGGGACTCTGTCCCAGGACCTTGGGATCATGACCTGAGCTGAAGGCAGATGCTTAACCGACTGAGCCACCTAGATGCTCTGATCATTTTTTAAAAATTATAAATGTGACACTTGATATTTGCAATTAGATATACTTATATATTCAAAACATTTGTGTAATATTAAATCAATAAGTTTTGATAAGTTGTTACATCACATTTAATTTCTACACAATCATTTTATCAGAGCATAGTCAACCACATTGAGTGAGTGTAGTGAACTGAAGAGATGGCGTGGCTTCTCTATATGAAAGGCAATCAAATATTGGTATCACTTATGCATGAGACAAGTTAACCCAATTAAGCAAGTTACTTCATGACATAGTTGACAAAGTTGACCTAAACTTTGTTATTTTCTCAACAATTATGTTCCTCTGACAACATTTTAAATTAAGGATCTTAACTGATCTACAGATGGATTAATTTATTAAAACTGGTACCAATAACATGAATAAATATGAGAAGAGTTAATAACTGTTAGAACTATTACTATTAGGATAGTTTTGAATATTTCCCCAGGAGTTTTGCTAATCACCCAACTCAACTCCACTGTACTTATTAAGAAGCATTCAAATAACAATCCACCTCATTTTAAGTCACTTTTTGTACATGTGGTCTTCTCTTGAGGTCTAAGATTCTGAAAGGGTGATGCTATGTTTTAGTTTTAATTCTTCTAGTAGGTTTGAATGTATGCTTTTCTCCTGCTTAGGTGAAACTCTGCCAGGTCTTCCACTAAAATTGGCTTTGTCTGTATATAACTTCAGTAAAATAAAGAGTACTTACCTACTATGAGAGGACCAGATGCAATAAATAGAACACTTCACCTTAGTTTTATCAACTGGATTAGCCAATAGAACATATTCAAGGTGATTAAGTCGTCTACCTTATAAAGGGAACTAGTCTGAATCTAATTCTGGTTTTTAGTCTTTTAAAAAAAATCCTATTTCTTACATAAATACAATTTCTGCTTCCATAATTACAATAATTAAATGTAGTTAAGAATATTGAGTTTTAAAATGCTTATCCAATATTCCTAATTTATTCACTTTGGAAATATACCAATCACCTGAAGTCTTTTAACAATGTTTCCTGGTTTACCAGAGAATTCTCAGACATAACTCTACCATCTGCTCTAGATTATGCTTTTCAGGTAGAGATCTTTGCAGGCTGAGGTAAGAATTTATGTTAGTTTGTTGAGTGTATACTTTATGGTCTTTATGCATAATGAAATTCAGTACAAACATTCATCAGTCTTACTCAAAGAGGAAGCCTCCATCACTGAACTCTGAGATTCACTCTTAGATAGTTTTATGTAAATGGGAGTCTTGCAGATTCCAAGAATAACCCTATAATCTGGCTTCACCATAATTGTTGAGGCATTCATATGAAGAGGCATTTTTAAAATACTGATTGAAAATATGCAAACATTCGGGAGGTTATTGTTTTAGGATGCCTTTGATTTTGGAAAGGGGTTATTTTTTGCTCTGAAAATTATGGCTCACTAGAAACAAGAATTCATTCAATAGAATTGATTTGGAACACAAAATGCTACATAATTTTCAATATATCCATGTTACGTAAGTGCAGAAGGCTGCATAATTTTACATTACATGGATTGAGGATTGGGATATGTGTTTTGTTTCTGCTTCAACAGTTGCCTGTAAAAAAGATGATGAATTGCAAGGTGGTTACAGGCTTTAATTTTTTGATTGAATGAAGGGATTGTGTTTATAGAAGGTCATTCAGCTCCTGAGGGGAAGGTTATTAATATAAGAAATTATGTGCTGAGGTAAACCACCTCAGTCAGACAGTGAAATTCATCATTCACGACTTGTTTAGGGACATGCAAAATACACTGTAAATTGAGTGTCTCTCTTCCAAGGAGATTAATGCTGCAGCTCAGGAATTTTCAGGAAGTTGTGATGGGAGTCCTGAGGTTTAGTGACAACCAGCATACAGCCAATGTTTCCTTACTTTATCTGGAAACCAAATCCATTTTAGGATACTTCCTTAAATTCTTGTTCTGCTTATCTTGCTTGAAAATAGAAAGGGAAAACTGTTTATTCCTGTCATTCTTGAGTAAAAGTTAAAAATACACATCTTAAGATATGTGGGTTCATTAAGTCTCTTCCAAGGCAGAGTGTATAAGTAAATGCAAACAGTGTTTGGATATCAAGCTTAAGTCCTTCTGAACAACTGCATGCAGTGTTTATTCTTGGAACAATATTGTGAGGGCCACAAACAGCATATTATTTAGATTTTTCTAGGATGTGGACATGTTATCAGTTATATGAATATACTTAAGAAGGGAAAGAATGTTAAAAACATTGCCCTAATCTGTCATTTTGAGAAATGAACATCACGCTAGCTTTAAAACTTAATACGGAATAGTAAGAACATGTTTTATATAATTTAAAGTGTTAATGATTTGTATAGCCCCTCATACTTGTCAAATTCTTTCACGTCTAATTATCTCATTTAAGCCTCTTAGCCACCTTCCTTGACAGGCAGGAAAGGGGTCATTATCCCCTAGTGACATAACCATTTGCTCATGGTGTTAAAGCTTTTCCACTAAAACACTCTGAAGACTTTGCCTGCATACAACCAACCTGTTTGAACGAGAGAATCCCAAATACTCAGTACTTCCAATTAGCTGCAGAAACTATGGGGTCCTATGAATGCCAATGTATTTTGTGGTTCCAAAGTAGAATTTGAAATTGAAAATACTGAATATTTGAACTCAAAAACAGTTTTAAGAATATACTACCTGCTAGGCACTGTGAACAGCACTGGAACATCACGGACAAAACAAGCACGAAACCACATGATTATTTTACAGAAAATGGATGTTCAGGAAGTTATATTTGGTATGGATGCATAAGGAAAAGAGTAAGGAGAGTGTAAGCCTGTAACTTGGACTTTGGGGGAGTTGATTTTAAGATGAATGAAGGAATCTTAGATGGAGTACTTAGCAGACATTTAAAAATGCACAATGAAGCCTAGGGAAATATTTGGTTCTGAAGCAGTGAATTTGGGTGTCACTTAAAGGCATATAGGAGATAATTAAGGTGTGGAATTACATGAAGTTTCCCAGAGAAATAAGAACATGAGAAGATAAGCTAACCAAGAAAGTAGATTTGTACACCACCAATGTAGAAGGTGCTTCTGGTGAGAATGGGACAGTCAGATAGTGAAATGAAGAAAATTATTGAGGAACAGAGAAATTAGCATTAGGGAAGGAAATGGAAAGAAAGAAGAGTGGTAGCTTTCTAAGAGTAACTTGTCAAATGTTAAGGAAGCTGAGGTATAATTGAGGAATAAGGAAGTTGAAAATTGAAGGTGCAGAATACTCTTTCCAAAGCACACAACAAGTGAAATATATGGAAAACAGAAGGTTGAAAATACCAGTGAGAGTTAGATTAGTTACGAGTAAATTCTGTGACAAAGTTGTATCATTATTTAGACTTAAATCCATCTGGCACGTCAGAAGTACTCAATGATCTTGTTGTGATAATATAGGAATAGCAGGACACCCATCTTGATACTTGGGCATGTATCTTACTTCTCTGATTATTTTTTTTTTCAAGAAGATAAATTTAGTGAAAATTATTACTGCATAGATTATAAAAACTGTTGAAATGGTAAATTAAGACATTCTTTTTTTCTCTTTGCCTTAGTAAAACTGAGTTTAAAAATCTGTTTCCCTTTACTTGTTGTACACTTTCCTGCAAAAGGAGAGTAACAGAGTGATATAATGTGCAGTTAAAAAAGTTTATAGAGGTGCTTGGGTGGCTTAGTCAGTTAAGCATCTACCTTTGGCTAGGGTCAAGATCTTGGAGACCCAGGATGGAGCCCTGCATCAGAGGAGGCCTGATGCTCCCTCTCCCTCTCCCTTTCCCCTGCTCCTTCTTTCTCTGTCTCTCTCTCACTCTCTCAAATAAATAAATAAAATTTTTAAAAATAAAAAAGGTATAATCTATACAATTATAGAAGTTGATGGTGAAGACCCTTATAGTTATAAAAAAGAGAAATTCATTTATACCAGCTAGATTAAAATACACATCTGGAATCCAGAGAGAGAAAGCAAAGAACACTTGGGTTCTTACCTGAAGTGGAAAAGAGAGTGATAAATGAAGGACTTTCTCTGTGTTATCTCTGTGTCTCTCACTGTCTGTGTCCCTGTCTCTTCTTTTACACTTGGTGCTTTTTTTGTTTCTAGAAACATCTATTTACTTTTTCTGTACCGTTTTGTCACTCTTACACATGGCTGCTTCTGGGACCTTGTATACTCCAACCCTTGAATTTCAACTTCAGTCACCGACTGAGACTTTCTTTTCTCCATCTTGATATCCATTTCCACTAAAGCATTGGGAAAGAACTCATCATTTTTTGAACATAGCATATGCAGCAGTTTTGGCATAAGACATGGTCATCTTAGATTTTGCCTCTCTGGGTGTTAAGGCACACCACTTTGCTGCTAATGTGCCAGATTGTAGGGGAGGAAAGATAGGAGAGATGTGATTGTGTCTTGTATGTTGGGGTGTCTCTTCAGGGGATTTGGGTATAGCAGAAGAAGATGTCTTAAGTAGTTTGTAATGTACATAATTTAAAGTGAAAACATAGCACTTTATATTTACAGAATGGTTCATATAAATAAAGAGAATTATGACCCTGGTAATATTTTAGTAAGAGGATATTTATGTATTTTTTTAACCTTGTAATGAAATTAAAAGGGATCTTCTGGTAGATTCTCCCGTATGAACTTTCTGCTTGTATTGGGTTTTTACACCAAGTATTTGTCACTTCTTTTCTATAAACTTATTTTACACTGCATCACAATGAATGACTATCACAAAAACAAATAGCATGTCAACACATTTATTGGACCAGAGCCCTCTTGAGATAATGTCTGAATTTTCATCAAGACTATAGTGATTAATGTTTCTGATTATGATAATCAAATAACTCATTAGTGGCTGTTTAAAGAGGACTTGAAATATAAAATGTGTCTAGAATATGGTGAGTCATTTGACTCAGACTATTGGAAGATCGGAAAAGCTGAAAAACATTTTTGGCCCTTAATATTATGCACTTAATATGTGGGGACCCCACTTTTATATGTAACACTTTCTCAAAGGCCTGGGCAGTTCATTTTAAAGTGTACTATTATTTGTGAAAGTGTACTCTTTGTTTATGAGGAATGAATTGAGCAAGAGTTGTTGTCTTATCCAACTTGACATTAATGTAAAGCATCCAAAGATGGGATAAAGTTTTCAACAAGTGAAGTTTATGTTTTGTTACTTGCTGCTTAATATATGCACTAGGCAACTGAAGTATGGGAAAGAAGGTTATTACTTTATTTTTCAAAGAAAACTTTGTTTGTACTTAGTTTCAGTTTAATGAGCAGCAAAGAATAAGGTTTTGTTTTCTTTCATGTGTACTTTCTATAGCTTATTTAAAAGTTTGTAAATATTTGCTGAATGTGTCCTTTATTGGGTGGGTTTGTGTGTGAATGAGTTTTCCGTTCTTAGGCAAACTTGCCTTGTGTTGAGCTATTTATTTTAATAAGCCTGTAGACAAATTTTTATACTTCTCTGTGCTTTAGAAAGCTCACTAGGGAATAAGATTACAAAGAATATTCTGTATTTGGAGAAGAGACGTATAATGTCAATTAGCTTAAAAGCACAAAATACAAGTTGGTAAGGTTCAATCAAGCCTTGCTCAAAATCAGCCATTAACACAAAAGGGTCCAAGCTACATGGATAAATTACATATACAGTTACAATACTTAGACCTACAGTTCTGGCCATATTCAAACATGTATTTTTCATAGTATTTGATTTTAAACTCATGGACTCTCCTTTTTAGCTGATGTTTCACAATACCTGATTGGCCCTTTTAACTCCCCCAAATCTGAGCATGGGGTATTTCAAGTTGAACTGAGAAAGATGTGTTTTTATGAATACATTTGAATATTGAGTTAAACAGATGGTTTCTTGAGATTTGGTTATAAGTCCCTTCCAGGGAGAATTTGGTTTTTTTTTTTCCTATTAAATTGAATGGCCATCTGGATTGAATGAACTAGAGACTCTAAATTCAGTCTATTGATGGGTCTTTGTTATTAGTCTTTTTCATGAGAGTGATCTGGGCAATTTGTGAGAATATTAATGAGCTGGGTTCAGAGGTCCCTTTAAACTCTGTGAGCCTATAATTTAAAATATGGGATTGAGCATATGACTGAATTTCTTTTTGCTTCAATTATATTAAAAGGAATTAAGATAGTTTCTACTCTATGTCATACGTCATCCAGAACAAAATATGTCACCCATTGACCTCTGAATATTTGACCTTGGGTTAGTCAGTCTCTATGCCTTAATTTCCTCATTGATGATAGAGTTTAAGAAAAGAATCTTTAACATCCCTTTCAGCTCTAAGATTCATTGAGTCTATCAGATATTGAAGTCACCCAAAGGAAGGGAATTGCTACAAATCCTTACTTGCAAGCACAATTTTCAAGCCCAGATTCCAACTCTTAAAAGAGTTTCAGTGCCACTGAGGGGAATAAAAACAGACCTAATAGAACTTCAAAGGAGCAAAGGCTAAAAGAAAGGCAAACAGGGATTCAGAACTACTGAGCTCAATGTCAGGAGTATGAATCATATTTACTCTGATTTCCTGTTTCTTTTCATGTTGAGTCTCAAAAGAAACCAGCTACCTTATCTGGTTGCTTCCGTCTGCTTCTCTGCAGACACACAAATATGCAGATTCACACACACACATGCACACACACATACTGCAAGCCCCTACCTCTTAGAAGCTGGATAAAAGTTGTATTTTGTTTTTTAAAGTGTCCCATAGCTGTTTGGATTATTGCACGATATTATGGATTTCAAGATTAATTTAAACAATTTCTTGCCTCAGTGAGATAGGAAAATCAACACAAATTAGTGTTGGTGGTCTCATTCTCTTGGTAATCAAAACAGTAGGAAAAAGATATTGCGTAGTCTAGCAGGATCTTCTCTGCTATTTCACTGAAGGAAGGTGAAAAAGTCTACTCATTCTTGTCTAATTCTTATTATCTAACGTTGAATAACAAAAATCCTTGTAAAAGAGCTTGAATTTGTAATAGAGTGCTAATTCAAGATAACAAAGCATCAGTGGTATTGAATTTAAGAGGCAATAATTATATATATATATATATATATATATATATTTATATTTATATATATTCTTTTTTCCTAAAAATACTTTTTTTATTCATGCATTTTCTTAGTTTGGAAGTGTTTTTCTGTTATCAGTATTATTTTTTAGATATTTTATTTATTTGAGAGAGAGAGAAAAAGAGAGAAAGCATGAGAAGGGAGAGGGCAGAAGGACAAGTACACTCCATACTAAGCATGGAGCCTGCCTTGGGGCTCCATGCCAGGACCCTGAGATCATGACCTGAGCTGAAACCAGGAGTCAGACACTTGACCAACTGAGCCACTCAGGGGCCCCTCTGTTATCAGTAATATTAATATGAAGAGAAATGTTTTATATAATGTCCTTTATTTATTATTTAATCACTCTTAAATATTGCCCCTCCTCCAACTCTTATAAAATTATTATGAAACAAAACAGTAATTTAGTTGGAGTGTATTTATTGTAATATCATTGTAGGACAAAAGTATGTTATTGTTGGTATATTTCTAAAAAAAAAAATAAGGAAAAAAACCCCTGTAAAAATACTACCATCTATTCCTAATCTCTTCAGTTTTACTCTCTTTTCCCTTCTATTCTGAGACGTGTGTATATATGTTGCTGAATGCATTTGTGAATATAGAGTTCATATAAATGACCACATTGAAAATACTGTCAACTCTTTGAGGACAAGGATTATTTCTTAATTGTATTCTTTTAATTAAATCATTAAAAAGTATTTGGCACATAGAGGTTATTAAGAAATATTTGTTGAATGAATGGATGTGTTCCTTTGGAAGAATTTATGAAGTCATAAAATTTATAACATTTAACATGTTTCTTGAAGAGAATATTGAATCTTGTGTTTTATCAACATATTCTTGCTCAGAAAACAAATGTTTCCCAGTTATACTTGATATTTATTACTATAAATTTTCAGAATAAATTTTTATGTTGCTGTAATCTATTTCTGTTCATTTTCATACCTCCCTTTGCCAAGGGAACAACTTCATAAGGAGAAATGAAAGAAGTGGTAGTGTTTTAGAGACTTATCTAAGTGTTAACAGTTCTATGACCTGAGAATTAAAGATAAACAGTTAAGTGGTTTTGCTGAAGTTATATTAGTTTGGAGCTCGGAGATAAAGTAATTTAAAGATGGACTCTATTAGCAGTGACTACGTCTACAGATATTTCCTTATTTGTTAAAATATATTCCTTCGGGGATTCTCAGCACAAACCTGTAAATTGAACCGTTTTTAAGACCTTGAAAGTGAGCATGTTTCTCAAGTGACTTGGTTTTGTTCCTTCAAATACATAGAACTTCAATTTAAAAATAGATTTTAAAAATGCTCTAGCCTTTTAAACATTCACAGCTTGATAGATTCCAGATTTGCTAAAGTTTCCATCCAACAGCACTGTGATTAGTTTCTTTAATTTGGCCCTAAGTACTCTAAACTATTTCAAAAGTTACCCAATGTACCAATTTTTATCTAGAGAGAGGGTAGAAGTGTAGTCAATAAACTTCAGCCCTTTGACAGTGTTTTGTTTTTGTTTTCTCTCTTCATCAATAAAAAGATGTCTGTGGAGCCTGAGAATTCAAGTTTTACTTTGGTTTTAATACAGCCACACACATTTTCAAAGCTATCAGCAAGATGAGAGCAAATGCTTATAACACAACGAGTGGTAAAGTTTCCACTTTCCTGAAGTTTCCTCTATCAATGAAATTATTTACACCATTTTATGAAGAACCAAATTTAGAGATTTATATTTACCACATTTTTTACTTCGAGAGGTAGAGGATATATAAACTCTAAACTTTCCATTTTATAGACAAAAACAATGAAGCAAAAACACATGGTCAGATAGTGGTGGGGTTGGGTCAAATCCAAGACCCCAAGAGCCAGTTGGAACTTTCCATTGTATTCTGGAACATCCTTTTTACTCTAAATCATGAAAGAGTTACGAATTTTCACTCAACTTTAAATACTGTACAATTTGCATAAGTGAATTAAAATCAAAATATGAAACACTCAACTTAAAATTGTAAAATTATGTATGCAAGGGATAGTGTCTGTTATTAGTATACTACAAAAAATCAAACTGTGTTTGCTCTTTTTCTCTTTGTATAGGCTATTAATACTATCAGTTCCAGCTTCAAGGTATGTTTTAGAAAAATTTCCAGGAAGAGAATTATAATAAACCACTGAACTTATTCAAGAATTTGCCTAGAAAAGATAATGTTCAGATAACTGGCACAGCCTTGAATTTTGAATTCATTTTTAAGCACTCTGGGTGTGAATCTTTAAATTTATTATCCGATTTCTTTGACTCAAGGTTAACTTGAAGGCTGTTGTTAGACTAGCATGCAGATAGTGAAGGCTAATATTATGTTAAATTTTTATTTTTGGAAGACGTTTTTCATGATATAAGGACATAGTCTTACTAAAGGAAATTGTATTCAGTCCAGATTTTTAAAACTTTCTCTCTGTATCACAGAAATTTTAAAATATAATTCTTTTAAACATTTTTTTTTAAAGATTTTATTTATTTATTTGTAAGAGAGAGAGAGAGTGAGAGTGAGCACAGGCAGACAGAGTGGAAGGCAGAGTCAGAGGGAGAAGCAGGCTCCCTGCGGAGCAAGGAGCCCGATATGGGACTCGATCCCAGGACGCTGGGATAATGACCTGAGCCGAAGGCAGCTGCTTAACCAACTGAGCCACCCAGGCGTCCCTAAAATATAATTCTTGATAGAATTATTTTTCAGACATATTTCACCCTACCCTCCAGATGCATTTGTGTTAGACATTATATACGTTAACTTAGTATAATATAATATGTGATTTATTTATGGCACATTTAAAATTTTATCAACAGAGGCACCTGGGTGACTCAGTGGCTAAGTCAGTTATGTGTCTACCTTTGGGTCAGTTTATGACACCAGGGTCCCAGGATTGAGTCCCATGGCAGGCTCCCTGTTCAGTAGAGAGTCTGCTTCTCCCTCTCCCTTTGCCTGTTGCTCCCCCTGCTTGTGCTCTCTTTCTCTCTCTTTGTCAAATAAATAAATAAAATCTTTTACAAATGTATGAGTGTATATATATATACACATACACAAACATATACATACATACATGCATACACACACATACATACTTTATATAGTTAAGGGTGAAATCTTTTAGAAAAATGTAGTACTTGTACTATTAATTAAAGTAATCCTATGAAATAAGCACTCCTTCATATACAAATATATGCAATCATCTCTATGAAAAAATATATGAATCACCCACTCAAAATATGTATTTACAACCATGGTGTGTGTATCACACATGTAAATGCAGTTCACAGATGGCCACCTCTGTAGGGATGGAAAGCCCATCACTGTGTCCCTGGACTCTCCCACTCTGCACAGCCTCATATAACTTTTCTGTGCATTTTGATAACTAATACTGTTGTTTTCTAATAAGTTGTTTTTAGCATATGTATTTGGTATTCTTTCAGAACTGCTGTCTCAGGGATTTTCGTACAACAAATAATGGAATAAACTTAAATGAACTACAAAAAACCCCAAAACAATTGCCTTGAATAAAAATAGAACATGAATAATCCTGATCAACCCCAGTGCCAAAAACGTCTGTTATTGTATTACTTGAAATATGTTTGGACAGAAGTTAGCTTCTCTCTTAAGTGTATGTGGAGTGGCAGAGGCTTACATTGTCTGCATCATTTATTTAAATGCATAATTAAGTTACAATGTGCAGTGTCGACTGCATTAATAGGTCTTTGCTCAAGCAATATAACATGTAATCGTTTTGTATTTTGAAACCTTTCAATGTAGTATTGCTCTTGTGAAATGGCTTTACAGTAAGGTAATAATACAAGTAGGGGACCAATGGAGAAATTTCAAAGTATAGAACATTAGTGTTTGAAATATACTTCCTGAGGAATTTGATTTTCATACATACCCATAGCAACCGGCTAAAAGAGGTACATAAAACTCTAATATAACATCCAGGAAGCATTTAAAGAAAAATGTCACAATGTACACAGAGCAGCCACACTTTGTGGTCCTCATAAATGTGGCTTTGCGTTGCTCCCCCTTCATGTGTAATGATTTGAAATTGTGTTTAGTTTATCTGTATGAAGTTGGAGAGCTTGGTAATAATTGCTCATGAAAGAATTTTTAGCCAGATGTGGGAAAATGTATGGGTTTATTTGTGTATTTATTTGTTTAGCAAAATTTTGTTCATTCCATGTACCCAGCACCCTAGTACCTTAATTGTTCAGTTCAAAGAGCTCTGCTCGGCTGTTGCATATTTAGAGGGAAACTGCTAAGGAACTATGACATAGGGAGCTGTTGTTTAACTCTTCATTGGATTATCAAAAATTCTACGGGACTTCAAAGTTATTTTTCCCTTTCTTCCCACTTTCATTATATATTTTGTTGAGAAAAGGGGATAAAATTCAGCCGAATGCAGCCTTTTTGAAAACCAAATGATTATTTTTGGAATCTCTCTCTCTGTCTTACCTCTATTTCTGCATTTGTGAATAGTCCCTTAGGAAAAACCTTGCAAGGCTTTGCAAAAAAGGAAAATCAACTGAAAAAGCATTCTCAGGAAATGGACAATATACAGAGTAGCTGAAACTTTGTAGTAACCAAAATTATTTATGGCAATAGGTTGTTCTCAAGTATCACTTAAGCAATAATACATTGAAAGAAAGCTATTTCTTGGTACGTTACTTGGCACCTATACGTTTCATTAAATTGTTAGAATTATTTGAAAAATGTCAGCCAGCCAGTGATCGAGGCTATTAAATTTTGGAATAAGGTATGAGACAGAAATTCCTAAGCAAAGAAAAAATGTCTCATCCGGGGCTTGGGCTAGTACCTCTTACTGAATTTCCTCAGACTTTAATTTCACATTCTTAGGGTTTTTTTTCCAATTTTTTTTTATACTTAGCTAAGATTTTTTCCTGCTTACAAAGTTTCCTTTGTATCTTCACTGTTTTGGAAAAAAGTGGGTTTCATTTAGTGTATCATAAAGTTGTAAATTGAGGTAAGTTTCCACTAATGCTTTAAACATGACCTACTTGCAGTAATAAAATGCACATTAAGAAATACTTTTTTTTTTTTTAAGATTTTATTTATTTGTCAGAGAGAGAGAATACACAAGCAGACAGAGTTGTAGGCAAGGGAAAAGCAGGCTCCCTGCTGAGCAAGGAGCCCAGGATAGGACTTGGATCCCAGAACCCTGTGCCGAAGGCAGGCACTCAACTGACTTAACCACTCAGGTGCCCCAAGAAATACTTTTTTAAAAATTTTAATTTCACTTGATCACAAGGAGCTACAATTGAAGAAACCCAACTGGTCTACTTAATGGGCCTGTGCCAAAAGTCTTATACAAAGTAGTAAGGGTTATTGGTCATTTCAGGGAGTCTGAGGCAGATCCTAGTCAACTTGCTTACCAGGTGGTTTGCTGCCCTAGAAAAACCAAAGGTGAACTTGGCAAAGTCTCCTGGGTAGGACCCGGGCATTGAACAGGAGCCATTTGTTCATGTATATAGTAGGTAACTTCAAATTTATGCACTTAGGTAATATATTACTGTGAGAAACTTCCTGTCATGAATTGCTAAGGATTCAGTTGGAGAAACAAAGCATGAAGCCTAAAACCACTGCTCTGTTTAATGTTTTAATGACAGGTGCTCTCAGTCTATGCTATTAGTGCACCTTATTTTTGTGATAGCATCTATGAGACAAAATGCTAATTTGGGGATAAGAATTTCCAATGAATTTGTCTGCTGTGAAACAAAAGAAAAACAAACAAAAACAAACAAAAGAAAACAGCTACAAAGAAATTATCACCCAGAGAGTTAGAAGCCAAAACAATCAAGGTGACTGCAAATCTTTGTAATGTCTTGCATTTATTCATTTATCCCACTTAAAATTTTCACTTAAAATACTATAAAATACCGAGTAATGCTGAAAGCATTGTATTATATGCCTCTAATAAATTGTCAATAAGAGGGTCATGTTCTTTGTGGAGTGAAAAAAAGCAAACTATGTTTAAACGAAGTAGAGAAAGACCTTTATGCTATAACACCATAGAAGGAAGAATTAGCATGTTTCTCACCTGACTTTAGAGAAATATTTCCTTTTCCTTTTTTTTAAGATTTTATTTATTTGAGAGAAAAAGAGAGGGAGCAGGAGCAGGAGTGGGGGTGGGGTGGTTTCAGAGGGAGAGGGATAAGCTGACTCCTAGCTGGGCAGGGAGCCCAGAAATCTCCACCTGAGCCCAAGTCAGATGCTCCACCGACTGAACCACCCAGCCAGCCTAGAGAAACATTTTCTACTGACAAGGGGAGAATCAAAAGGTAATAACATCCACATGGTATCTTTACTTCTGAATGTGCACACTTACTTACAAGATTTTATGGTTTATAAAACTGTTTTACCACCATTATCAAAAGTCTTGTTGAGGTATTTAACAAAGCCACGCTAATCCTTTTTCCTGTGTGCTTATTCATATTTAGGTATTTGAAAAATTTAGAAAAAGTTAAAAAAATATATAAGGAACATACCTATGTCCTTCTACCCAGAATTAACATATGCTAATATTTTGTGATATTTCTGTCTCTAATTTTTAAAGAAAAAAATACAATTTTTTTAGAAAAAGAAGCAAAACAATTTAAAAAAATAAACGATTCCTATTTACTAAAGGTATAGTTGACATTCCTTTTGAATCCTTTGATGGTCCACCTTTGTTTTTCATTTTACTTAAGGAATCTTCTCCTTGAAATTGTTACAGATTCTGGCCATGTGTATTTCTATGATTTGAATAGGTATTTATCTGGTATTTGGTTTTAAAATTTATTATAATGCATTTTTATTTTAAATCAAAGTGTCTATTACCCAAGCTGATTAACTTTGTGTTCACCACAGTTTGGTGAACATTTTAGCTTTGTTTTCAAATTATATTTAACAATGATAAGGAAATTAAGCCAATTGAGAAGATATAGAGAAGATATTAGAAGGCCGTTGACGCACGCTCCAGGCTTTCCAATTTGAAACAAAGTAGGTTCCAGGACAGTAAGTGATTGGGATACATTTTCAGAAATGGTGAGAAGCCACACTATATTTCTCTTAAACTATACATTTTCATCAGTTTCTAGAAGTACTCTTAAAATATCTTCTTTAAAGTAAGCATGTTTAGGAACATTCTAAGAATTCTTCCCTTGTCTTCTTATAAACAAGAAATTCTTAGGCTCCTTGGTGGCTCACTGGTTAAGTGTCTGCTTTCAGCTCAGATCATGATCCTGGAGTCCTGGGGTCCCTATATTGGGCTCCCTGCTTAGCAGGGAGGCTGTTTCTCCCTCTTCCTCTACTCCGCCCCCTGCTCATGCTCTCTCTCTAGATAAATAAATAAAATCTTAAAAAGATAAATAAATAAGAAATTGTTCATTTGTCTAACTGAGGAAGTATTTTAGAGTCTGGAACTAATGGAGGACATTGTCAGACAACATAGTTTCTGAGAAAGTACTTAGATTTCATTTTCTCTATGCTTTGCAGTTTTTTTTTTTTAAATAACAATAAAAACATGAACAGTTAAATGGTTCCAGAAAGAGAGCACAGCGGTAAAAAGAAAACAATGAGTGTATGGTGTCCTAGAAGGCTAGTGATGTAAATATGTCCAAAAGGAAAGGGGTTATCAGTTGTGTCAAGTGAGATGAGAATGGAGAATTTCTCTTTGAGTTACTAATATAGAAATCATTGGTGGATATGACAGAGCAATTTCAGGGGAATGCTGGTGGTGAAAACCTGAAAACACGTGGGCCCTCCAAAAGAATGAATGGAGAATAGTTCAAGACATCAAATATACACAGTTCTTTAAATCCTTTTTTTGTAAATGGGAATTTCTTATTAACCTTAGAGCTCTTTTTAATCAAAAGTTTTAAGAATATTTTATAGTTCCTCACAAAAAAGATTTTCTTAAAATGGGTAGGAATAACATTTTCAGTGGGAGTTTTTAACAAATGGAATTATTTAATGAAACCTATAGCACAAAAATACAAGGCTACTGCCTCTATAATGATTGCACAAAATTTTTAACAGTGCCATTGATTTTTAGCAAACAATCGTGATTTTATAAGAAGGTGGGAGGAGTATTAGAATAAAAGAACATGTTGTTGCTGCTATAGAGTTTGACAGAAAATGTAAAGAACCCCCTTTTTAGCAAGAAAACACCTCTGTCTTAGTGATAGTTCTGTGATTTTTCATAAAACTTTTGTTGCTTTTGCCACTGTTGATAGCTTTTCTCTTGATATCATGGCTATGAGCTCCCTTCTTAGAAATTTGTTAAAAATGAAAAGGCTAATATTGCTGACCATGAGGCAAGTTTGAGTAGGTATTTCTTTTCCTTCCTTTCTTTGTAGGTATTTCTGTAAGTAGTGAATGACAATTTCCCAAGAACTACCATGGGTGTCTTGGGGAAGCAAGATTTATCCACATATTAAAATGGAGACTATTAATCATAGGTAATGAAAAACATCAAATGGATTTTAAAGTACAGAACAAATGTATTTACAGTGATTTCCATTTAATACGATTGTTGTTATTGAGCTCTGGACCTCTCAAGTGATTTGTCTGCAATATGAAATCTGATTTAACAGATTCGTCTTAACCATATTCATTATATAGTTATTCATATCAAATTTGGCAAACAGAAAAAAAATTTAGTGGGTGAAATCCTGAGACATTTATAATAAATCTTTCCATTTCAGGCTACGGCTCTCCCTGAAATAGAAACTTGTTAGAAAGGATTCATAGTGATTAAATTGTTCTTCACTTAAGAACTTGTTTCCTTAAACTTTTGACTATTGATAGTATTTGATCTCAAAATATTGTTTATAGAGTTACTTTAATTTTTTTCCTCAAGCTTATAGATTTACAATCCCCAGAAGCTATTTACATCATAATACTAAAAAATTTTAGAAAGTGAGGAAGGCAGAGTGGGTTAAACTTTTCCTCGGGTGCTTTACAGAGGCTGGCCTGAATTAGACACAGGAGAGACTTAGAGTTGAGATCTTGTTGGGATGGGAGGGCTTACTCAGGTGTTACAGTCATTTTGCAAACACACCCAGTCTGCTTATATTTCTTTATTGAATTTGGGAGGGAGAGGAAGGTGACGCAGGCTCACCCTTGGTACCACCCCTGTGAAGCACTTACCCCATTATTTGCTAGTCCTCCCTTAGGTTAAGCCCGATTCTGTAACTTCTCATCTTGGATCCACTGTTAAATTTAATGCTGTAATAACTTGTCTCTATCCTCAAAGCAGTCCTCACAGGCTTCATGGTTAAAGCATTGTCAAAATCCTTGCAGCTCACAGACCAAGTCACAAGAATTCATGTCTTCCAGCCTTTGCATATGCGGTTTGTTTTGTTGTGAATGTGTGCCAACCATGATTCGCTCATTGGCCCATCTTTCCAGATTCTTCCCACATATCAAATGCAGGAGTCTAGTCATTCTCTCTTCTTTGTCCCTAAGCAACCTGTGCATACATTTTCATGTGGTATTTTCACATATCATGGTGGTTATTTATTTCTATGTGTGGTTTCACTGCTGGAGGGAATATTAGAGATATTAAATCCCATAGCTGAAGGAACCAATCAAATCCTGACCCATAGCATGCACTCAGTAAATATCTTATGATCAAACAAATGAATAAACAAGCAGAATAGAATGTGTGGATGAATGAGCAAATGAACGAACGAACGCCTTAAGGGAGATATGGCAGAGGAGAAATAGCCTGAGTTCTGTCACTTAGAAATGCATTTACTTGGCAAAGTTGCATGAAGGCACTGAATTTATCTGAACCTGTTAAAGAAGGTTTGTTTCTATGTCTCTGTGGAGGTTTCTAGTAGATAATACATAAAGTTTTGTATGTAAAGGTATAAAGCATTATACAGTATAGGTTTTTTTTTTTTCCACATTCAAAGGCATTATGATATATTCCATGGAAAAAAACAGCTCCCAACATATGACATTAAATAAGGAAAAGGAAGAACAAATGCTAGAGAGCAAGAGATCAGATCAAAAGAGGAGTGAGGCCAAAATTTGCTATATTGTCCTGAGCACCAGACAAAGAAATGTTAACCCAGGGATTCTAAACTCAGGCTGTATATTAGAATTACCTGGGTATTTAACCCACTGAGCCATCCAGGTGCTCCTAATTGCTGGGTATTTAAACCATGTTTTTGCCTGAATTCTAATTCATCTGGTGTGAGGTAGGGCTCAGTTATTGGTATTTTTTAAAGCTCTCCAGGTGATTCTAATATACAGCCAGGGTGAGAGCCACTGTCAGGCCAAAGGTATTGAAATAAATGTTTCTAGGGAGAAACACTGCATAAGACATGAGATGTTTTAAAAAGATTCATCAGCAGGAATAGATAAGAGGAGAGGCTAGGAACGAGCATTGGATGATTAAAATGTCTAGGAAACATCATAGATGACAATAACTGTTTTCCTTAGAAATCAAATAAGCTGTTTTCCTTAGAAATCAAAGGAAGCCACTGTGGAAAAATACGAAAGATAGTCCTTCATAATTAAGTGACTTTGTTCAGACGAACCTAGGCACATCCCAGGAATTAAACTGGTATAACAGCATTTTAGAAACTTCACCTGGAAGTTACTTAGATTACAAGCAGAGGATAAAATGGTTATTGCTATTTGCTTATTTACCCATGAAAATTCCTAGAGGAGGTAAGTTTTGAACATGGTTGAAATGATACTATTTGTACAGAGGACAGAAACAATGTATCTTTTTTTCCATGCAGAAAGGTTTCTAATAGGGTTTTGAGAGTCGTGTTTTCCTAGTCTGTCCTATTGCTTTTCCCTTAACTAACAATGAGATAATCCACTGGTATTTTTGAAGTATTAATTCTTTTTTGGTGTTTTGGCCCCTTTTCTATGTTTAAAAGTATTTCAAAACAAGTCTAAAAGAATGTAATATGTTTAAAAACATAGTTAAATATATAAAATAGTAGCCTTGAGGTGAAAATACACTGAACTTAACACTAGCCTCAAAAATTAATTCACTTTTTAAAATGTCTTTGATAGTCATTTTCTATCAGATTATTTTTTGGCATGGGAAAAGTAAAATTTCATTGGTTAATTGAAAATGTGCCATACTAGTTTGAAAAAACATTATCTTCTCTACTTATGTCATACAAATCTGTTCATATGAAAGGGTGAAGGTTATATTCCAATGGTGAACCTTTTCCGGAAGCACTACAATATCTTTCATTAATGTAGAAGACTTAGAAATTCCAACGTTACCTGTACTAAAAAACTGCAAATACTTATAAATATTTGTTGCCCTGAATCTAATTAAGAGGTTTAGGAAAGAAGGAAGAAAGGATAACAGGAAGCAAATAATATCTTATTTTTGCATAAAAAAAATATTGTGAGGAATATGGAAGACAACCACTTTAGTATTTTCATGGAGAAAGATCAAGCCATAATTTAATGTCTTACCTTGTATAATTCACATCCTTTTCCAAGTGAATTATTTTAGTTAACCTGTTTCAAAAAATACTTGGTATTAGTACAGAAGAAAAGTGAATACTTTAAAACCTTAAGCTTTAAGTTTTTCACTTTTGTTTGCTTCAAATGTATCATTTATAAAGTCTGTTCATGTAGTAGATAAGGCATAAGGTGTGCTCTCGGAAATTTGGGTAGGCAGCCCAACCTTAGGAAGAATAGTTTGTATGCCTAGTTTTCCTTACCTGTAAGTGGAAATAATAATAATATTTATGTCAAGTTGTGTATGATATATATCAAACACTTAGATAATACCTCACACAAATAGTAGCATCATGTAAGATTTAGCTACTAAAATCATAAGCATAACGATACGGCTTTAAAAAAGACAGAGTAAAAATAAAATAACTACACTTAAGATTTTTTTTTCATTTCACTTAAAACATTCTGACAATTTGTTTATCCTGGGGATATTTTTAATCTTTTTTTTTTTTTTTTGGAAAAGTCTCCATATTAATGCATGTTACTATGAGTCTAGACCCTTGCTAGTTCAAATGGTACTCCTTTAATTAGACTCTTAGCAAACAACCATGTCTCTCAGTAGACACTCTAAATGTGGAGTAGTTTGTCACAATTATTTGGTAATCTCTTTCAGTGTAACTCACACAGCAAAAGTGACAATATTCCTGTCACTCCTCAGAAATGTCCCAGCTCTGCGGGTTTCCACATTCAGGAGAATGAAGAAAGCCATTACGAGGTATGCTGTATCTCTATAGAGACCTCATGTTAGTAACTGAGTAATTTGCATTTTCCTAGTGATTTATATAGTCTGAGTTAACTATAATAAATATTTTCTTTGCCATCCTCTTTTATGTTCATATTTTTATACTAGTACTTTTTTAAACAACATACACTTTTAGAACAAAAGATAAATAATATTTTTCCTCTTTGATAATAGTCTAGCTATTAAATATGCTGTTCTTGTCATTGAATGCAAAGTGTTGATTATTACCTAGTTTGGGAGAAAGTAATGAGCAACTTTCTTTTGGAGTGAAAGATTCCTAATTGGTTAATTTTTATTAGTTGAGCTCAAAGATACGAACATCTGTTGGTTGAAAGACTGATTTGCTTCATCCCCTATACTTAAGGAGGATAAAGAAGACAGTGTTGCTCAATATGAGCAGGTTAGCTGGAATTTCCATTAATCTTTTCCCTTTTTTCCTGCCCTTTCTCAGCTTGATCTTTTATTTCCTTGTATATTTGGATTTAAAACAAAAATTACTTTTCTTTTTCCTTAATGAGTCCATCCATTGTAAAATCTAAAAGATGCATATTTTATTCTTTATACTTTTTTTTTTCTAAATTGGGAGGAGTATTCCAGTACCAATTATTCTAACATGGCTGGATGCAAAAATCTGTTGCCTTTCTTTTTTTAAAAAATTTTTTAATTTTTTAAATTTCTTTTCGGTGTACCAGAATTCATCGTTTATGCACCACACCGAGTGCTCCACGCAATATGTGCCCTCCATAATACCCACCGCCAGGCTCACCCAACCTCCCACCCACCACCCCTTCAAAACCCTCAGTTTTTTTCTCAGAGTCCACAGTCTCTCATGGTTCATCTCAGCCTCTGATTTCCCTCAACTCCCTTCTCCTCTCCATCTCCCCATGTCCTCCGTGTTCTTGCTTATGCTCCACAAATAGGTGAAACCATATGATAATTGACTCTCTCTGCTTGACTTATTTCATGCAGCATAATCTCTTCCAGTCCTGTCCATGTTGATATAAAAGTTGGATATTCGTCCTTTCTGATGGAGGCATAATACTCCATAGTGTTACCTTTCTTTTAATTTATTAAAACTGTGGTTTGCAACATAACATACAATTTACCATTTCATTCATTTTAAAGTTACCGTTCAGTAGTGTTAAGTATGTTCACACTGTACAATAGAATATCAATTTTTAAGGAATTGTGTTTCAATAGTTAACTCTAATATTAATACCTACAAATTTGTTTCATGTATTTCTATAGTCTTAACATATAGATTGTAGATAAATGATGGAGAGATAGATAATATGAATATGTATATATGTATGTGTGAGTGTTAGTGTGTCCTATGTATTCTATTTTCTCATCGAAGCTAGGTTTTTCCCCCATTTCCTTAAAGGTATTGAAAATATTTTGTTTATTATTAGTAATACAGGTTTTTTGCACTTGTTTTTGCCAAGTAAAGGGATCTATCATTCTCAAACCTCCCAGTAGTAATGTAGGTCAGAGAAACTACTTTGATTAATAGAAATTTGATGGAATAAGTACCTTCTTTTCTAACTATTAAATGAGGTGGAAAAAGGATAAAGTGGTGTTTTGGACAGTTTTATCCCTTAATACTTCCTTTACATTTTTTCTTTTTCTGTGTGGATCTAACTCGTCAGAAGCATCCTTCTAGCCTATAGCATATATTCTTCTTCTTATTTTGCTTTTATTTGCTTTCTCCAAAATCTCAATCACTTGACAGTTGAGAGAAGAACTATAATTTAACCCTTTTATTTTTCATCACTACTATGTATATTTCAGGTGTGTAGAACATGGAAATTTCTCCCATGAGTCACCTTTATTTCATCCAATAATAACACAATAACACTTACTCTATGGCAGAAATAAGTAAGTTTTATTCATATATAAAAAGCTATGTAAATATTTTCAAAGCCCACACAGAATGTTCTGAAAGCTATTGAAATCCTGAGTATTTCCCAATTTTTTGTAGAGAATTTAAATGAGCTATAATTAAAATAAGTTTATTTTATAAGGCCCAAAGCACAAAAACACAGTTTGTACAGGGTTTGTCTAGAGAATGTGGAGAAGAAAAAAAAAATACTCAGAGTTATCATGTTGACTTACAAGTCTAGTTATCAAAGAATAGTGAAAGAAATCTACTGTGTTATATTGATAAACAAAGGAAAATAAGTTATTTTAGAAAATTTTTATTCCACAAATTCTCACTTGACCATCCTATTCAGGTCCACTACAGTCTCAGCGGTTCCCATTTAGGTCATCTCTATGGTCCTAGTTCTCTCTAGTGCTCTGTGATACTAAAAAAAGATGATGATATTGACAGATGACACTTTTGTGGCACCTACTCTATGCTAGGGTCTGTGTCAAGCTTTTTATGTATATATGTGGCCATCATTTACATTTTGCCCTTGATGAGTTTAGATTGCTTTTCATCATAATATACCTAATTTAGTAAGTATATGCTTTTATTTTTTAATGCAGAGTGAAAATCTCTGATGTTTCTAAGAAAATAAAACTTGGAAACAGAAGTCATGCCAGCTTTGGAGTGCTATAAAGCATTCTTCGAGACAGGGTTTCTATATAAGTGCTTAATATCTGTAGACCAATAACAAAGGGGATAGTTGCAGTAACCTGTTCCTTAAAAGTTATTAATCTAGTATTAACCATTCTTGAGAATTTATGAGGTGATTATAACCTACAAAGTTGGTTCCTGTGCTATGCTGTTACATTTTTTTCCCTTTATATTGAATAATGTGGTAAGCCTCATAAATATATTATTTTTTTTATTTTCTCATCATTTATATGTTCCCTCTTTAATCATCTTAGTAAAGTAAAAATAAGAACATGTTAAGCTTTTAATCATAAAAAATACTTAATTAAATAAAACTATACTGTTCAAGTAGAAAGTCATATTTTTTGTTGACTGATATTGATTAATCTGAATGTAGTTATTAATAAGTTTGTATTATGAATTTAGATATAAAATGGAACAAAATCTGTATGACTAGCAAGTTTTTAATCATTCTTAAATTATCAGACTTTACCCATCACACTTAACTTAGATATAACAATTATTGCTTACTTATAGAAAAAATGATAGTATCAGCTATTGGGTAATTTTTGTACCAAACATTACCCCAAGCATTTCATATGTATTACCAAATTTTGTCTAATCTAAGATGTTTAGATGTTACTGTTTAACATCTTAGTGTAATGCATGCTACAGTTTCATTTACCATTGGGGAAAAAATGCTGTTGATTAAACTCTGGTAAAGTGCTCATTTATGGTTTCTTTAATACGTTTCCTGCTTCAAGATATGTTAAAATGTAAGAAAGCTTACATATTGAATCATTGAAATATAGCTCATTCAATTCTAACAACAACCCCATTATTATTATTCTCATTTTACAAATAGGGAAACTGAGACATACAGTGGTTACATAATTTGCTTGAATTCACCCAGGTAGTAATTAATAAAGTTGGAATATAACCAACACAACATAGTTTCAGAAACTACAAGGTTAACTACTCTAAGATAGTATTTAAGTCAAAAAGAATTCACAGGCTAGTTGGCTGTCAGGGACCATAGAGATTATATATTCATACTACTGAAGCATAACTTGATGACAAGAAAGATAGAGTAGCTTGCTGTAGGTCACAGAGCTAGCTGGTGATAGCACTGGAATGAGATCCAGGTTTTCTGGATCCTGGAGTAGTCATATCCAATGACTACCTCTAAGCTGTATAAAAAATGTCCAAGTAAATGTTAGAGAAAATAGTTCATATTTGAAATTTTTCTTAAATTAGATTTTAAATAAGGTGTGGAATTTAAATGGACTATCATATTTAAGTATTCTCTTCCTGGCAGGCCTTCTGTCATTGGATACACAAAGTACCTTGATGGTTAAAATAGAAGCATAGAAATGAATAAGTGCACATTGTTTTCATGCCATAAATGCATATTACCTTTACTAAGCATCTTTGATCTATAAATTTTATTGTCATTTCCCTTCTATTATGTTCAGTTCCCTTTATCCATGAAATAGCATAGAATGCAAGCAGTTAGAGCTTTGAGTGTCTTATATTCTGCAATCTGTAGGAAAATGTCTCATAGTTATTGGAATTCACACAAGACTGCACCTCAGTATGAGTAGCTGTTCCCTGTCACTGTTTTTGATGCTTGAGCTGAAGTATTTTTACAAAATGCTATAGTGTTCAGTGTATGAATTCTTGAGATAAGACTTTTCCCTTGTAGCAATGAAATCCGAAAATCAATGTCAGATGGAAATCTTAACTCTAAGAGTTAGGGAGATTGGTGGAAGAGTTTTAAAATAAGTATGAATTTTAGCCGCCAGACTTTGGAAATGTGGCAGTTATCGCAAGTGTGAAATTCATGGGTGCAGATGGTTGATCAAGATATCCAAGGATGGACTACTATTATAAATCTCCCGACCAAAACTGGGAAAACAATTTTGATAAGGGAAATATATCTGACCTTTTACATAAATTTGTAACACAGGTTTTTGCTGGATTCAGAGATACACAGAAGTTAAATTATCATTGGAATTTCATGAACATTCCAATTGTGTCATTTGATGGAAATATTTAATAGAATAAAAATGTGTCAAATGGAGAGTGAAAGGAGCATGTGGGAAGAGAATACAACTAAATGTATTAGAGTGTTACTATTTTTGTGTGTCTTCCATTTCATACTCATAACCTCATTTAGGACAGTAGTCTTCTGGGTAAGCATAATTTTCTCACATCAAAGATGAAGTTACAGTACACCTTGAGTTTGAATTCACTGAACCAGGGGTACACTGAGAGCAAGGAGATCAAGGATTTTCCATGTTTGTAACTACAGTTTAGAACCCTCCTGTTTAAATTAATAATACCAAATGGAGTAACAGCAAAATAGTAACATTATCTGTTACTTTCTATGAAAGACATGTAAAGACAAAGGCCTTTTGCTTTTGTTTTACTTGATCTTGGTCTTTTCTTTTCTTTCCTTTTCTTTTCTCTTTTCTTTTCTATACCTATCACAGATTAACCTTAACTAACAGTTTGGATCTAAACAAATAGAATTTAGCACGTATGTTACACTACATATTTATATTTTCCTGTTTTTGATGTTTTATACAGTTGTGTGAACCAAACACATATAACTTCCAACGAAATAAACATGTTCAGGCCTTAGAATAGATATTACAGTTGATATCAGCTTTTAAGTTAAAATAATAGGCAAATCATTTAACAATAAGTCTTTATGTGCTACAATATCTGAGCGTAATATGGGTAATTTAAATTAATAGATTTTCACTAATAATAATAAATTAATTCACAAGCCAGTTTATTTTCATTTCCTTTCCTCATAAGAACAACCTTTTCTAAAACTCCAAAGGTAAAAATACTTAAAATACACACACAGGCACAAACACATACTATATATATCCATACATATATATTTGGGGACTAATTCCTAATATGTCAAAATATTTAAATTCTCAGTAACATATAGGATTACCCTCCAAAATTAAATGTTAATAGACATGATAAAAGCTTTGTTACACCTCAGTCACTTACTGTGAAACTTTGCATGTATTATGATCAATAGAGACAGTATTCTAGATGACAGACTGGCTTACTCACTAGATAAGGATTTATTCCTCTTTCATCCTTTATCATAAAGGAGCCAAATCTGAGCTTTGGCAAAATAACAACAACAACAACAACAACAAATACATATCATTTACAGATCTATTAGAGTTAAGTTCTCACATGCCCACCTGGGAGAAGTCAAAGATCTTACAAGCCATTTTATGTAAGATTGGCCTTGCAAAAAGTTTCTAACAAATCCCGGGACAATTGCTGACTACCATTAAAAGTAGTTGAAAACTTTCCTTGATATGTATTTGTTATATGTAACTTATATATGGATGAATTTTCCCTAAATCTCTAAATTTTTTAACCACTTATTAGCTACCAAATAAGTATATATAAATTTGAAATTGAATTACTAAAAACTCATTTACAGTACAGTAGTACATAGATACTACATACATTCATGTCTAATGCCTATGTATAATATTTTCTAGAAACTTGATCTTGGTCTTTGAATAAAATGAACATTTTATTTCATACCATTGAACTTATGTTAGAAAATTGTAGGAGGTATTAGTAATATAGGAAAATATAAAAATACTCACTTTTGACCAACTCTATACTACAATCTCTGCCTTCTGATGTGGTTTGATTTAATTTTTAAAATGGAACCATTCCCTAAACCAAATAAACAGGGATTGGGCGCCAGACATTCCTTCCTTTGTTTCTTTCCCATGAATATGATGTTGAGACTGTTCTTTGGAGGGGAAACAAATTATCTGTCTTCCCTTTGTTGACCTTTTGCATAATTATGCTGAAGCCAATCTATAAATCTCACATTAACAATCCCTGTCTGCCTTCCTGCCTTCCACAAATATTCATCCAGCAAATATATCAGAGATGCTGTTATGTGATATGCTAAGTTCATTAGGCTGAGCAGGCACACATGCTTCTTTGTGTCTCGGATATTATAGGGGATACACTCTTAATAGTAAGTTACCATAAAGTGCAAAAGTGCTACAATGTGTTCAAGATTCAAGAGCACATAGCAGGAGCCAGTTTAACCTGTTCCAGGAAAAACACAATAATGTTAATGTAAGTCTGGAAGAAGTCTACCAGGTGAATGATCAGGAGTGATGTGATCACTGTGATCATGGACAGATGAGAATGTTTCTCCAGAAGATTGCATGGGTGAAGGTTGTGTGTTGGGAGAGGTCATCACAGGTTTAAGAAAAGTTCCACTGGTTATTTCTCTTCCCAATTCAGAGCTCTTTCCTGGCTCTATTTTCAAGACCTCATGCTGTTTCAAAATACAGAATGACAATACCTATCAAACTTGACATTCTTAGTTAATGTGGTATCTACCTACACTTTTAATTATTAAGAACAATGACTATGTAATGTTTCTCAGTTCGTGTTCAGTATTGTCAGTTTAAAAACTTCTAAGCACTTGGGTCGCCTGGGTGGCTCAGTGGGTTAAAGCCTCTGCCTTCGGCTTGGGTCATGATCCCAGGGTCCTGGGTTTGAGCCCTGAGTCAGGCTCTCTGCTTAGCAGGGAGCCTGCTTCCTCCTCTCTCTCTCTCTGCCTACTTGTGATCTCTGTCTGTCAAATAAATAAACAAAATCTTAAAACAAAACAAAACAAAAAAACTTTCAAACACTTGTGAACTCAGATATGTGTACTTACAGATGCACTCTTAGAGATTTAGATTTTAAATGAATCTTATATATTATATATAGTATGAATATATGTAATAGATGGGGTTTTAAGGTTGCATCCTCATGTAAATGTGCAAATCTGATTTTATTTATAATAGTTGATAGCCCCCTATTATTAAAGAAAGTGCATGTTAGTGTTTTTCAGAGGCTAAATAAATATAATTGATCATTTGGGAATTGCTCCATTGGAGATTCATGGAGATGTTTTCAGTTTGATTCCCTGTAATCCAGCAACAGCTGTAAATCAGGTATTCGATTTTCCACTGGTTTAAGATTTGTTTTCAATTACTTAACTCTGTATAAAGGATGGCCATCACCCTTTTTTACTTTTTATTACACATGTTCTGCCAATTTCTTCTTTACCATAGAACAAGTGGCCTTGGGTTTATTCATAGGAAGAACCACATTTGACAGATTTTCTGACGGCATCAGTGCTGGTTGCATGCTTGATGGACAGCACCAAACCTTGCTGTGGCCCAGCTCCTTTTAATTAGTTGTTTGAGCCACTCTGTGTGCCACAGGCATAGGCTTATCAGTCAAAGACAACTTTGCCATTCCAAATGACAGGTGTGATGCAGCTGTTTGTGGAATGAAGTGTACAAAGACAGAGGAGAAGGGCCTTTCAAACAAGTGACAACCATAGTACTGTTCACTGAAAGATCCTGAAAATATAACAAAACAACAAAAAAGGTAGAATATGAAAAGGTACAAATCAATATTTGTCACATCAGCATGGAAAACCTACATGAAATGACAATAAGTAATATCAAACTGTGAGAATGAGAGAAAAATATACCTGCCTCACAGTACTTTTTAAATCAACTGAAATTGTATGTTGTGATCAATACAGACCAGCCATTTGCTAATGGAATTAACATAGATGTGTAGAGTTCTCAGAAGGCTCTGCATATATCCGTGGATGCTAATAGGGAAGCCTGCTGGAAAGTCTTGTATTTGAAGTCCTACAGAATACATGGTCATAAATAATTTATTGAGACACTAACTATTTCAGGATATTGAAGAGGAGTAATACAAATACATCTGAGAAGAGTATAGAAATGTAAAATACAGAAAAAAATGGAAAATGTTAACATTTTTTCAGAAAATTGAAATATTGAGGAGCACCCGGGTGGCTCAGTAGGTTAAGCCTCTGCCTTCTGCTTGGGTGATGATCTCCGGGTCTTGATAGCAAGCCTCCCATCGGGCTCTCTGCTCAGCCGGGAACCTACTTCCTTCTCTCTCTGCCTGCCTCTCTGCCTACTTGAGATCTCTCTCTCTCTCTGTCAAATAAATAAATAAATCTTAAAAACTTATCTAACATTCTTAAAAAAAGAAAATTGAAATATTGAAATAATAATAAAATTTTCTTCTACTCTGTGATAATTGTGAACTATGAGATTTCTTTCTAACTACCATTGAAAGGATTTGGAAATTGAATAGAAAGCCAAAAGATTCATTGTTAGAAGTGCACATTGACAAATGAAATATTTTTCACAAAAGCATTTCATGTTTAAAATCCTCATTCTGATTTCCAAATATCCACCAAGAATCAATATTTTTATTGATATTTAATATTTTATAAAACAATTTTAATTATATATATACATTATAGGACTTTTAAATATGTTTTAAATTATTATGTAAGCTACAGAAATTCTGATAATAAGGTACTTCAAACTTGAAATGGGTTTTTGGATGTTTGCACTGGTTTTATGTATTTATGTAATACAAATATTATTATACTCTATAGACATATATAATAATTACTTCAGGGGGCACATGAGATGTCATTGGTTGTATCGCCAAATTCTGGGAAGAATGGAGGTAGAATTACAGCTAGTCTTCTTACCTGTTCTATAGTACATAAAATTGTAGGTATAGATGTAGGAATGTTTTACCTATTTAAAAGTCTTTTTTTTTTTTTAGTCTTTTTTTTTTTTTTAAGATTTTATTTATTTATTTGAGAGAGAGAGACAGTGAGAGAGAGCATGAGCGAGGAGAAGGTCAGACGGAGAAGCAGACTCCCCGTGGAGCTGGGAGTCCGATGCGGGACTCGATCCTGGGACTCCAGGATCATGACCTGAGCCGAAGGCAGTCATCCAACCAACTGAGCCACCCAAGCATCCTGACCTATTTAAAAGTCTTGATGCACACTTGTCTATGACGGTTAAGAATACAAAAATATTAGAGATAATATAAATTACATAATCCCAACTTTGACTTGATTTTAGCTTTTATTTTAATTATATAATTCTGGGTTTAAAAATGCTAAAATTTCTAAAGTGGCATAGAATCACTCTCATTGTTGAAGAATGGTTATCTAGATTTTTTTTTTTCCCTTTAACTCCTTTGGAACTGCAACAAACAGTAGTGTGTATTAGACTTTATGTGTATGTGTTGCATATATTAAATACAGATGAAATCTTTAAAAAGAATAGATTAAGTAGATACCTTCTCTTTAAATCCCATTTATTTCTTCAAGTTTGGACTTTTTAGAAACCTAGATGGTTTGATATCTACAGCTTGTTATGTGTGAGAGAGATTCTGGGGCCAAGACCACAAGGAGATCCATATTCAGCAAGTCAGGAATGGAGTCTGAATATGGCTTTTTGAAAATTTTCAAATTTTATGAAGCATCTAATAATTTTGATATGGAAGGTGGACTGAGGCAGAGTTTTATTAATGACCAGTACATAGGTCATAGGGATAAATGAGTAAGTCTGGCAATCTGAGGATTAGCACTCGCTTTTTCTTAATGGAATGGAGAAGAATAGAGTAGAATAAATTGTATAGAATTTAATAAATGGAACAGAATAGAATGAAGAAAAAAAGAGGTTAAGAGAAGTAAATAGAAGAGAATAAATAATATTAAAGTGCATGGTATATGCAGTTGTTAAGAATTATTTTATTTCCCATGTGTATTTTTGTATATATTTGAGTGTTTATATTGTGTTTCTATGTAAAATGAATTGCTTATTGTGGGTCAAGATCGAAAGTTTGAAAACCATTGATAAAAAATAGCTCACACTTATGTACTGCTTACCATTTATCAGTAACTCTTCAAAAACACTCTGTATTAATGGAATTAACTTCTCCGTTATCTTCTATGACTCTGGCTCTAGTTGAATAAAGGACGATATAGGAGACAAGTGCCTTGTATGGTCACATAGCAGACAAGGTACTGTGACAGAATTCAAATCTAGAAAGTCTGGATCTGTGGGTTGTGCTCTTGGCGGCTACTCTAATGCTTCTGACAAAGCTGGTGGTAGATCTAGGGCTTGAGATCAGCCTCCTGACTCACAGTATTATAGAAGTCTCTTTCAGTTCACAGTGACCTCTCTTGTTAGCCAAAGTCCAATCTTAGGGTAGAATTTACAGATGTATCTCTCATGGATAATTAGGCCTTGTAAAGAGGGTGTCTAAACTGGAAGGGTTTAAGACATTCTCCCCCCAGTAATTTCTCTTGGTGATTTACAATAGGTTTAAACTTAACGTTGACTTAACATTAATTTAAAGTTAACATTAACATTAACTTAACGTTAACTTTAACTTTACTAAACTTTCAGTTAGTTAAACTCTAACTTGACCAACTTGCATAGTCAAGTTAAAAGTAAATGAATCTATTTTCAGTTGTTCAATCTAGTCCTTGGTAAACTAACTTGACTATAAAATCATATTGAAAAAACACCTATTCATAATATTTTTCATGTAACTCATTTTGATAAATAATATGAGGTTAAAGTCAAGATTCTTGAAGTTTAAGTAAAACCTCTATTTATAAACAATATGCACATCAGAATTTAAAACAAAAAGGGCAAATAAGCATTCATTCAAAAAGCAGAAGCCCAAATTTTCACTGTTTTTGACATTGTTACCCATTCAAATGTGTCTGTTTATGTGTTTTTTGTGTGTTGTTTTTTGTTGTTAAGGAGATGTACATGTCTTATCACAAATATGTCTTCCTTTTTTCTGGTTTTGCTAAGAATTTTTTAAAAATAAGATCAAAATTAAATTAATTTTCTAGTTTTTATCTACTTTACAAAATAATAACTCCCAAACACAGTGATATGTTTTAATTATTGCAAAAACACTGTTCTGCAGTGGAAAATGACAGAAATAGAGCTACATTTTGGGTGGCAGCCAACTCTAGCTTCTTTGTTGGGTAATTTATAGAAGTTTGCATTTTGCATACAATGGACATTTCCTGAATCTGGACACATAACAAATAGCTAAAAATTTTATATTGGTCAAATACTGCTCATATATGTGAAACATAAGTTGTTTCAAATTGATCATGGACATTAAAGAACTAGCCAATTAAATTTATAGAGTAATATGAGAATAGAGGGAAAGTCATTAATTACTTACCACTTTCTTACATATTTTAATTTTTGAGTATGTCACTCACATGTTTGCATCTTAAAATTCAAATGAAAGTGAGGAGACTACCACTACATTCAAACATCTTTTTAGGAATCTGTTTTCTAGTTATAGAAGATGGAAGTTGCTTGATGCCCAGGAGTCAGAATCTCCAAATAATTCCACTCACTGTCAGTTAAAGGTGAAAAAGGCATCCAAAACTAACTAACTAACTAACTAACTAACTAACCAACAAAATCCCATAACATATGTAGGTTTGATAATGAATTTAGGATAATGAAGTTCATACATTTAAAATACATAAATATGTGAGTTTAGCCCACATCTAACAGTAGGAATTTTCTTTAAAAATATACTTTTAGAGAAGAGGTTTATACTCTTTTCAAATTAGATCTTCTATATAACATTCCTATTCTTTTGGTGTGTTGTTATTCCCAGGTTTTTGGCCAGGAGGCCAAGCAGCTTTAAAATGTACTTTCTGGCTGAATTATCTCAATTTTGACTTGAATGGATAATTAGGACATGATATCTGTTTAGAACAAATGAACAGTATAAAATGTCAACAAATTTCATATTGATATTTAATTTTAAGCAATTTGTAGATATTCATTTTACCAAAATTTTATAGAAGATTTGGGATTGTTTTTAGGGAGGTGGCTGGATATTTTATTCACATATTGGCCTTGTTATTATATGAGAAGTTTTCCAGTGGAAACCATGGGAAACCTCAACCCAGCCTGGAAAGGAAAAGCAAGGACCTTTTGGGTGAATCCAGTCTTGATTCAAAATGTATCTAGAAAACACAGTACTTACTATATTAAGACAAATATCGATATGATAAGGAGAGTCTAATTTAAATTCAAAATATGAATTGAGAACAGACCAGTTGTGGTAGTATACAGTGTAACAGTATGCAGCAGTGAAAAGAGGAAGTCATGGATACCGCAATAACATGGATGAATATCATGCTAACTGAAAGGAAAAACAGATATTAAAAAGTTACATATTATATGATTTAGTTTCTGTGACACTTTGGAAAAGGTAAAGCTTTAGAGACAGAACTTCGATCAGTAGTTACCAGGAGTTGGCACTTGAGGGACTCAGAGGAAGTGCTTAGAGTGATGAAGATATTCTGTAATTTGACTGTAGTTGTATGTCAAAGAAAAATTGCATGGATGGAGTTAAATAGGCAAAGGAGTTTATTCAGGACTATGTTTAGGAGAGAAATGAACTCAACTCCTTTGAAATCAATGCAGGAGAGTTTTTAAGTGCTGGGGTGAGCTAGTGGGGAAAGACTGGAGGATGTTAAGAAAGAGAGCGGTTAAAAAAAAAAAAAGGAAGAAGAAGAAAAAGAAAATAAAAAAAAAAGAGGGAGATGGGTCAGTGTGGATAGGCTGGCTGTGCTTCCTGATTGGCAATTAGCTAAGTTAGGCTCCTCCCCTCCCACGAAGATGAGGAGATGCAGCGACTATTTTTCTTGATGTGTGCATTTTGAAGGGATAACTACTAGGAGAAAGACATTCCTAAGGTGTGAAACTGGCCAGAGCTGTGGAGAGTTACATCTCAAAAGGGCAGAGACAATTTACAATTGCAAGTTTTGTTTATGCTTTTAAGTAAGTGCTCTAGAAAAAGGGAGGCCAGTGACCTAGAGTCAGGAAGAAGCCTGCCTCAGATTGAGTCACGCTGAGGGGAGCATTACGGGCATGTTAGGTTCCCAGATTGTGTGTTTCAGAACTCATAGAACTTTACTTCTAAGTAGGTGGCTTTCACTGTGTGCAAATTATTCCACAGTACTCTAAAAAAACCTGATTAAAAACAAATGCAGGTAGCAAAAATATCCTCATTGGTATAGACTGAGAGTAGTAGAATCATGATGCCATAGAGAAAGGGAGAAAAAGTGAGATTATAACCCCACAGGGAATAAGTATATGGAACATCTAACATCTTTTGTTAGTGATATGGTAATTCATAAAACCTAATATATACACCAGACAGCAGGTCTCTGATGAGAAATACAAAATAGAGACACTAACTGCTATAGATAAAATTATGTTTGCATATCTTTCTGTTTACTGGATTGTTAAGAAAAGCAAGAAGCCCTTACCCAGAGGAGCATATCTGATTAAAATCAATACACTTATATATCCACATGCTATGCCACACTCACTATTCCAACTTCAAAGAACTGAAGCAATTGTACTATTCTTTCCACAACAACTGATGTACATAGTGATGGTGAAAAGCATCTCAGCAGGAGTGAACTTTCCTTTTTGGCATGTGCCTCTTTCTCAGAATGCAATAGTCTAGTGGCAGAAAAAGCAAAGAGAGTTTCTATATGTTGACGCCTATACTGCTGAATGCTTTATTTCCAAACCAGAGTGTCTACTCTCCCTAAGGTGGCAATTGGAGGGTAAAGTTCTTGTTTTCACGTAGGTGACAAAGGGCTGGGGGCACACGGGGCCAGGATCTCCAGAGGACAGCTTGTTAACAGGATTCACAGGCCTCTCTCCCTTCACCCTTTAGTCACTTCACTAAAAATACAAAAGGCTCATTTAGCAGCACCCTTAGGCATATGCTTCACAGACCAATCATCACAAATATTTCCTTCCTGAGGCTCCCTTGTGACCTTGAGAAGTGTGACAGAGGACTTAGAGGATGGACTGATAGAAGTTTCGTGATAAAACAAAAAATTGTTCTGCTGCATGATGAAGAGAAATAAAAGGGAGTGAGCTAGATATATGTTTAGTTTAAATAAGGCTCGATAAATTCTGTAACTCTTTTGTGCAGTGTTGGCCCTAGATCAGAGGTACTCAGCCTGCACAGTAATCAGGACTTTCTCAGTAAACCTCAGCCTGTTAACGGTTCTTACCACATTTACTTTCTCAATATGATAGTACTTTACAGCTATCTACTCGATTATGGCCAGAGTTCCTAGCAGTTATTGGTAACCATACCATCGACTTTATATCTCAACCAGCCCAGGCAGGAGGAATGCAATCAGCACAGTGAATTTCCTAACCTGGATCTATCTTTCTGAAACGTGAAGATGATGACTCAGTTCTACAGTTGAGCTTGTGATTCTCACTGTGGTGAAACTTCTTATGTCATTTTTATTTTTAGCTCTTTGGCACAATTATAGAAAATTATTGTAGGAAAATCACAGCTTCCATAAGGAGGAGCCCTGACTGCTTTTAAGGGGTTCTAAATGTTGGGAAAACTCATAAACCCTGTGCAATGCATTTCTTGGTGGGGAAATGCAGATAGAAATGAGTTTACTAAAAGAATGAGCAAGATTGCAAGACAGTTTCAGTTTATCTTTTCCATTCTCTACCCTCTCTTTTTCAACCCTGCTTTGTATTTCCTTTGCCAGGGCTGCTATCAAAACTCCACAGTCTTCTAAGGCTTAACTTTCTTCAAAAATCACCTCTCTAAGATTCAAGGGTTCATTCCCTGCGTGTGCAGCATAACTAAGTTGTGTGACCATGTAGTTGATGAGAATGACAATTTTGAGTAACTACTCACCCACTTCCCTCTCACTGAGATGCAAGTGAGTAAAATGAATTAGTTTAATATAAAGCCAGAGGTGTTTTCAAAAGCTAAATTCAGTAAGACCATGTCATAGTGATTTGATACATCAGAGTGACTTCAGTACCACAAAATACGGGGCCAAATTTTTGGATTGCCGCCTATACACCTTAATGTTTGGTTATTATCCATATTATGTCTGACTCACTCCTTTACTAAAAGCAGTATTTTAGGTCTAGAACAATATAATTTTTGATATTCTTATTATGTAAAACAATGGCAGATTTTACAATTTGGGTTTTTAGTAGATTTTAGATATATGGGTATGCTTTTACTTCTAAGCCAGTGTCTAGTACACTTCAAATACCAGAGGTGATGTAATGATACGAATGGAAGATCTAGGTAATATTTTATAATACAGCTGTTACCTAATGGTCACTTCTTGTAGTTTGGTAGTAATTAGTATATTAGTATTACTGTAACTAGTACTAAAGCAAAGAGGCAGCTAGTACTAAGAGTACTCTTAATGATTTTCTATTATGAATGCATGTGATTTATAAGGGCACTCTATAGTTTCAAATTAGTGCATTCCTTATTTGAAAGTTTCAAATGCTTTTATTAACATCTCCCTTTTATACAAACATTTTCATGCTTCCTTTTCTACTTTATGTTTGCTAAAAAGTGTCTTCTCTAGAAAATAGGACGTAGCATTTTTTTTTTTCCCATGGCAGAATGCATATCTCCGTTTTTAATGCATGAGCAGGCGGTTTGGTTCATTAAGCTCAGTGGCACCGACAGTAAACTAAAGAGGAATGAAAGGAAAAGGAACTGAAATACCGTCGTCCTGCTAATGATACCGAAACTACTCAGCTTTATTGGGACACTGCCCAGACATCCACTAATAGAAGGCATGGTTCAGGATGTGAACTTGGTGCTGGAGTGCCAAAACCACAAATCTAGAGGGGGAAAAAAAAAAAAAAGTATTGCCTAGAAGAATGTCTGGAATAATTTAAAGAATTATCCAAAATTATAGTGTGTGTATGTTACTATATTTGTTCGTGGGTGGGTTAGAATGAGAGAGAGGGTGGGCACACAATAGGATAGAAGAAAAAAATTGAAGTGGGGGAATATCCAATTATCTCAAGACTATATTGAATGAGAATAGCAGTTGTATCACAGGGATATATGTATCTCAGGGTGTGTGAATTGGAGAATATCCAGATAGCTTGGCGTCACTTTTCGACTTAAAGAATGTAGCTTCAGAATGTTAAATAATTTCTAGATAAATGCATTTTCTTAAGAAGGAACTAGAATGCATGGCTCTTCACACATCCATACACTTCCATATCTCAATATTTACTAACATGGTTATAATAATTAACTACGATTTCTTTTATAAATGAATATTATTGTTCTCAATTTACCCCTACGCATGAGGAAGTATTCAGAAATGTGCCCTTTGAAATGAGGAAAGAAAACAGATTCTCTGTTCAAATTGGGCTTATGCCCAGTGCGAACAGAGAATCACTCAGCTGGGGACGGCAGCTTTCGTGGCCTCTGGCTAACACTAACCCCTCAGTGGCTTTTCACAGCCACTTAGAATCAAGTCCCGGGAGGCTCCAAGTGGAAGCTGCAGCTGTGGACTCTGGGGATTCACCTTTGTGGCCCTCAACACATGCTCACAGGTCCCTTTCTGATTTCAGTCCTGCGTAGGTTTTGTGCAGAAGGTTGGAGGGCAGGTAGAGAAGGGACATTCCTCTCACCCAGTTTTCCCCTCCTCTTTGAAAAGCGCTCAGAGAGAGAGAAACCTTTTGGACATTGGTCAGGTATGTTCTGAAAAACACAGATCAGAGATTGGGCTCAATGACATCTTTGCCCCTTAAAAAGCACAGAACTAAACACAGAAGTCCCTTCTTTAATGTTCCACCAAAGGCAAATGAGTCAACAGAACAGAGACAGTAAGAAGGCCAGGGCTGATCATTGAAACTGAGTTCATGCTGAACATTTGAAGGTGGTAGGGGAATCAATCCATAGTTAAAGCTTTTCCTGCTGGAGGACTTCACTGAGAAGCACATGGTATGTTTTACAATACCAAGAGGATCCCTCCTATAGGGGAAGGACATGGAACATATGGAAGAAATGGAAAAAATCCAGCAAGATGTCCTTAAATAGAAATGAGTTTCTAGATAAAAGACTTTTATGAAAAAGAAATACCAGCTCTTTCTGGGTCTCAGGTATTCATAACGCAGCAGAAATCTCCGTTTACTATCACAGACTCTAACAAGTTATTACAATTCCTCCCATTTGCTTCCATTTTTATTCCTATACTCTTTGAAGTAACAAAAGATAAATTAAGTGTTCTAACCTACCAGGGGACTAAAAGGCCTTGATCAAACTAAAAACATCGTAGAGTTCAGTAACATCAACGGGTGAACTGGAATATTGGCTGGTTTGACAGTATAAAAACACAATCCTGATTTTCACTCGAGCCGTCTCTCTCTCACCAGTTTATCTCCATTAAATGTTGAGCTCAGGAACTTCATATTTTAAAAAGCTATCCAATAAAAGAAACATCTGGAACCTTAGTGAAAGCAAATTCTTTAAGGCATCATAAGTTTTTGTTCTATAGGATCATGGCTCAAAAGTGAGTAAATGAATTTAATTCAGAATAGCCTGGCTAATTAAGTATGTTCTTTTAATATTCAGTTTAATATACATATGTTAGTATATTACTTATGTTCAATACTTCGCTATTTTCCTGGCACTTCAGGGATAAACACTTTAGCGAGTTCTTAAGTTCTACATCCAAATTTTCTAGAGGTGGGGACAGATCCCGCACACACATTAATAGTGCAGCCTTTGTTATTGTATGCTGGGATGGGGCCCATCAGCTGGAAGAAGGCTGGATGGTGGGAAAAGTTCAGGCTGACATATCAAGGAATGCCTCAGGGAAGAAGTAAGGCTTAGGAGAGCATCAGAGAACAGTAGCAGAGCTATCAGGAGATTAGAGTGCGAATCGGGAAAGAAAACTGTGAGTGTTGTGCAGTTTAGACAAAGGAGGCAGCAAAGGAAGGGGCACAGGATGGGAAATTTTAAGTTTCATCATGGTATAGAGAGTGCACTATAAGGAGGGGCACATTTTTACCCTTGATCCCAGCTGAGAGGCCAAAAATTGGTAGAAAAGATACAGTTTAATCAAATTTATTGCGGATACGAATTTGTAAACCAGAACTAATATTATGGCACTCAAGATTTAGTGAGACAGGCAACAATAGAGTTTAAGATTATTAATGTTTTTAACATGTTTTTGAGGGGAACAGCACATAACCTTTTTTTTTTTTTAAATTCATAAAGCTTCTAGTAAAGGAATTTTTTCCTTTTTTTTTTAAGATACTTTTTTTTTTTTTTTTAAGGATTTTAGTTTATTTATTTGACACAGAGAGAGAGATCACAAGTAGGCAGAGAGGCAGGCAGAGAGTGGGGAGGGAGGAAGCTGGCTCCCTGCTGAGCAGAGAGACCCAGGTGGGACTCTATCCAAGGACCCTGAAATCATGACCTGAGCTGAAGGCAGAGGCTTAACCCACTGAGCCACCCAGGGGCCCCAGGAATTTTTTCCTTTTAGGCAGTGATGTTTTGGGAGGGAGGAAAGAAGGGGAAACAGAGAAGAAAAAAGATTATTAATAACATTGATGTGGCATAAACCCTTTATTTTCATCTCTTCTTCAAAGGCATCCCTTCTGTTTGATGACCTAAAAGCATTGTAAACTTGATTAGTCTATGAAAGTATTTATTTTTTAGATGGTTTGGTCAACTATCAACATTATGTTACCTAATAAAATATTATAATGAGGCAAAAGCCAGTTTAGCTTTGGGTTTTTTTTCTTATGCTGTTTCTCCTTTTACCTTCTTCCCCCAAATGAGCATAACCACCACCCACCCACTTCCCAACACACATCCATAGAAAATCGGCCTCATTCCTGAGATCCTTTCAGTATTACATGCATTTTCGATTGCCTGGTGAGTGCAGGGCATTACCCCCACATAAATTATGAATGAGGACAAGCATGAAATAACTAACAATAATGTGATATCTACTCGATTGTAGATGCTATGAGAACACAAAGAAAGGAGCAATTAGATTCTGAAAGAAGCCAAGTGAAAGAACAGTAGAGTGTGATATTTAATATCTAATATCTACCTTTTGGGCTGAAGTCTTTGTTGGTATAAGAATGCTTTTTCCTGCTGCAGTCCTGGAAGCCCATACAGAAGAAGGGACCAGAAAGTCATAGTAGTTTGGAATGCTGAGCCCTCTCCATGGAGAGCCGTGGCTCTGGAGAGTCCCACAGCCCTGTGATGGACTTTATGGGAATAAAAAATAAACTTGTTAAACTACTGGAAACAAACAAACAAACAAACAAAAAAGGTCTACTTTGAGTGCTGGTTAGGAGTTCAGTAGGTGAACGGTTAGGAGCAAAAGCCCACCAGGTGGAGCGGACAGCAGACAGGAAAGGCGAGGGGACTGAGGTGTATGCATGTAGTTCTGTTACTGGAGAAGCTGGTCACATCTGCAGAGACTGGACCAGTACTTCCCATTCTATGTCCCAGGAGATGGGGAAAAGCAAACAAACCAAAAAACATGGTAAGAAAACAGCAAATATTTAAACCTCCATATTTCTTTCCTAGAGGACTTCTTTATCTCTTTAATAAGCTAATATGTTTCCTTACTCTTCCATAAGACATTGCCATCATTTCAGGAGGCATCTCATGTGACTAGTGTTTTATGGTCTATAACTTGGGAAAGGCTGACTCAGTCAAATGTGCCTATTTTGTTAGAAGAAGGCAAATGAAAGTATTTAAGATTCACTGGATGCTTGAAACTGGGACAAATTCTTTCAAACAAATACCTGCCCTGCCCTCTCCCCACACTAGTACTGACTACACATCTGGCCGTATGTCTGTGGCTTCATAAGCATGAGAAAAAATGAGCAAGATAGGGTGTATGCCTCTAAGCAGCTGACGTGTGTTCAAGTTGTACAAAGGAGTGAAGATCATTTCCAACTGTTGGAACAGGTGAACACTCTTGAAGCAGGTGGCACTTCAGCAGTGCCTTACAGCAGATACAGATACACATGAAGAGCGTTCCAGGTGGAGGCAATAGCAGGAACCAACGTTCTGTCTTGAGCTCCAGAAGAGTGAGGTACCCTGGCTCAACTAAATGTGCGCAGCTTGTTTGGGGGGGAAAAAAAAAGAAGATGAGAAAAATGAGAAAGAGAGTTTAATCTTATCTAGATACTAAAGGACACTGAATGTCATGATAAGGAGTTTGAAAGTCAATCTCTACATAGTGTGAAGTTGTAAATTTGTGAACTCTGACATCATCATAAGAAAGAAACTGAGAACTTCATGGGGTCAGCATTATTTATCTTTAATTAAGATAGTGTGAGCAGATAGAATTTATGCACTGATATCTTTTTGAAGACAGTTTTGTTTCATGGGATTTATTTATTTTTAAATTATGTCCTTTAACTGGACAGCTTTCCCATTAATTAGTGTCATAGTAAAAGAGTAGTTGCCGTTGCCTTGTATTTAAAACAGTGAACAAATTACCATTGAGTAACTGCTTTCTGGATATGTTTTGAGGGCATACAAAATTGAACAAATATTTATCAAGTGTTTTTCTGATTGAGGGAAGCCAGATCTGCATATGTGACATTTTCTGAGGGCAATTATATTCTAGGTAATATGGAATTGAAATGTAAATGCCTGGCGGAGAACACAGAAAGAGGAATGCAGGTTTCTCTTTTTAGTAAAAGAAATGAAAATGGGGTGCAGCCTTGATAAATGAGGAAAACTTGGAGAGGTAGAGAGGAAGCATGAGGTTAATGTGGGAGGAAAAAGCATGAGCAAGACTGCACCATCAAGTCTTGTTGCTGCATGTGCCTGGCATTGAAGACGAACAGGCAGCATTCTGAGATGGCAAATAAATATTGTTTGTGGAGTGGAAGTACACTAAGGATATATATGGCAAATTATGACAACCAAGAGTTTACTTTTAGATTTCTAAAAATGTTAACCAGAGTTTCTCTGTGGCACATGAGATAAATGTTAGTTTCAGAAATAATTATACTGCCACCAAGATAATTTCTTAGAAACCAATGCTCCATGGAGACAGAAAACTACTTGTTTTTGAATTGGTGACTTGGCTTTCTAGATCAAATAGGCAATATAGCAGGAAGAGTGTAAATTTGCTTTTAAAAGTGGATTGTACTAAAAAAAGGGAGGGGGTTATATGGCATGCAGATTTAATAGGTTACGCATAAAAGCTACAACAAGTAAATTTTTTTTTAAAGATTTTATTTATTTATTTGACAGACAGAGATCACAAGTAGGCAGAGACAGAGAGAGAGGGAAGCAGGCTCTCTACTGAGCAGAGAGCCTGATGCGGGACTCGATCCTAGGACCCTGAGATCATGACCTGAGCTGAAGGCAGCAGCTTAACCCACTGAGCCACCCAGGTGCCCACAAGTAAATTATTTTTAAAGGATTGTTAAGTTTACCTTAGATAAACCTATAGAGCTAGCCTGCTTTACCCAATCCTAACAATGGCGAACTTGCCATATTTCACATATGTGATGATTTCTCTTTCTTTTGCATTATTTCTGTGGTTGTGAGTTCAAGAATATTTACAGCCTGAGTATTTATAGAAGGCATTGGAAGTAATCTTAGAGTTTTAGGACTAGAATGCTTAAAAACATATATTCTTTTATACCTGTTACAGAATCCATTTTTAGATGTCTGTCATTACTTTCTTTTGTAAAATATTTTCAAACAACATGTTTTGGAACTACATATTGCTATCCCTTACTAATATAAACTGCTTTCCTAATCACAAATCAAAATTGCAAATTATAATAATCTAATTCTTCAGTTAGTTGCAAATAGATATGTGTAGATGACCCAACTACTTCTAGTTTACAAGTATTTTTATCTAACATGTCTAAAGTACTTTACATGAATTATTTTATTTAAAACTCAATTACTCTCTCCCTTTTTTAGAGGAGACTACTGAGGTGTAAAAAGATTTAGCAATTTGTCCTAGATCACACACTCATGGTTAGTGTTGGAATTTGAATTGTGGCTCCAGAATCTACTATTTTTGGCACAGTATGAAGCTCAATGTCATCAGGAATATATAAGCAATAAGCAATTCATTGAGTTAATATATTTAATTTTTACCATTTATGAAGGGAAATAACCAAATATATGATATGAACCCACTGTCTATTACCTGCTTTATTTATATTATGTCAAATAAATACACTGTTAGTTAATTCTTCTTATATTCTTTACAGGAATCTTTTTCTTATATAGAAAAGGGAGACCTTGAGATAGTTTTCAGACAATTAAGATTATTCATATGAGGACTATGAAATATTAAATGCAGTAGAATTACAGAAAGATACCTGAATAAACTTAAATATTTTTTGCTTTAATTTTTTTATTGTTTTCTTACCCAGTAATATAATTATTTGCTTTCCTACTATTTTTTTTTTTTTTTTGTAGTTTCAAAATCTTTCTGTTCATGATTGTCAGCTTTCATTACTTAGAGCGGACCATCCCATTTGAGAGGCACATGTCTCATCCCTCATCAATTTTCCTTTATTTTGGAGTTGTTGCTGTCACAAGTGATGATGTCTGATGTTTGAACTTCATAGGATGATTGTACCCAGAGGCTTTTTAGGCAGCTGTGTTTGGTGTCTCATGGACATTAAAAGGAATGCCCTCACGATAGCTTCTTAACGAAGTACTACTCATATAGTAAGTACGATGGATCCAACCAGTGTTTTATCATTATTCTACTTACTTTGATTTATTCTTTAGTACTTCAATAGCACAATATAACCAATCTCTTGTTTGTTCTAATCACTGCCACTATGCACTGAGCTCAGTGCTTTGTAGTTATTTTTCCTTAAATAATAACATCTCCTTTTTCATTCTGTATCCTGAAGCATTTTTTGGATTTGTCCTTTGGCTCCAGGATTTGTTTGCATTCATTTGTACTAAACTACATTAAAAAAAAAAAAAATTGTCTTCAAGCCAAGCCATTTAAATTATCTAAATATGTCAGTAAGTTCTAAAGGATGTCTTATTTCATTTCCTATTCTGCTTTTTAATTTAACAGTATTAGTAATTGTGCAACCTATTGTAAATCTAATTTGAATAATTTTTTGTTCAACTAGATGCTTGATGTGTTATCACACAAATGCATTTTTGAGATTTCCTTTCATGTTCCTTTCTTATCTCTAGGTCTGGGCAAAATGAGTAGAGCTGCCTTTGTCAAAGATACCTTTTCAGAACTGAGGTTATTTTTAAAATGAGCAAGGTGGGAAAATGGACTTCTTACATATTCATGTTATTTACACATAATTAATCTTAAATTGTCATTTGATACTGGCAAGTGCATTAGCTTATTTTACAAAGCTATCATGCCATCTGTAGGGTTATGTGTATGTGTGTATCTCTCAAAGGAAAAAAAAAAAAAGAGCGAGAGAATGGTAGCCAACCACTGGGACCAACCATGTTCATTCTGTTGCACTCCCTCAGTTTTAGCCATCTTGATATTTAGCCATCTCTTTTCAATATAAGAATACAATTTAGAGTAAAGGCTGGCCTATGATTGTTGGCAAGGCATTTATGTAGCCAGCTGTAAAATTTGCTTAAGATTTGTACTTGTTTCTTTTTCCACCACCCTAGAGAATGCCTCCTCTAGTGGTTTTGATAGTGGAAATTCTCACTATTAACAGGATAAAATTCGAAGTAGGAAAAACGTAATTATTAATCGTGCATTAGTATTTCTTTTCTTTTGACTTGAGAAGAATCACTGTTATCTACTTTTTTAAAATTAGCTCACAGCAAATCTGCTAAGTGTCTGTTTTCCAAAGTGACTGTCTTCTCCACGGGAGAGGCATAGCTTTTCACAAACAACAGCTTTACTGTTTCTATAGTGATGCCTCCTCCTCGCTGCTGTGAATGACAGTGTGCCATCGTCTTAGGTTAGGTTCTTCACACTCACTCATGGATTCCTTGGTTTAATCGTCTTCTAGGCACATGATGCCCTATCCAATTTGGAAGCAGAGAAAAAGGAAAAACATTGAACATTCTAGTGTTCTTGCTTGTCATCTTACTCTGTTCTTCACCTTCTGTTCTCTAGTGTATTACACCTTAAAACCACCAAAACTGCTCCTTAATCTCAAATACCCAATGATTCTCCTTTCTTGTAAATATCTTATTTACAAAGAGATTTTCCTTTTTATACCTCGTTTATTTGGTTTTCGGTTGCAAAATGTATAACTTGCCAACTATTCCTCATTTCACTTTCAGGATCACAGAGGATAAAACCTAGTTGTTTGTTTTGCCTCTCCACCATGATAAGCAGCATCACACTCCATAGAGATGAAGATAGGCTTTCAAGGTCCATAGATGAAAAGGGTTCTGTTTAAATCAGTAGCCCTGCTCTTGCCTTTAGCCTCTGCGAATTTGATTGCCCTAACTCATCTCCCCTTTTTCACCCTCTGCATCCCCTACTTTCTCCTTTATGATCCAGTCCTTATTTTGGTATCTGTCATTATGAGGGAAGCTATTTTTTTTTTTTTTTAAGATTTTATTTATTTGCAAGCGAGTGGCACCCTGCACGACTCAGTCGGTCTGCTTGTGCTCTTTCTATCTCTCAAATAAGTAAAACCTTTTAAAAAATACTTATCTGAGAGAGAATGAGAGCGAGCATGAGCAGAGGGAGGGGCAGAGAGAGAGAGAGAGAAAGGGAGAAGCAGGCTCTCCGCTGAGCAGGGAACCTGATGCATGACCTGAGCTGAAGGCGGATATGTGAAGCTATTTCTGACGGTATTTAAACATCTCTTGGGTTGAAGACTGGTATCAAGTGCTAATGAAGGAAAAGGGAATATTGGATGAGAAGTTTGCCTCTGATCGGCAGGCCAAATGATAAGTGCCCATTTAGGTGAAAGGACTTGTGGGAGTCAATGAAACATGCTAGTGTCCCCTATTCCTACTGAGTTTAGAGACCTACAGTTCCAGATAAGATATATTTGAATTCACAGGAGCTACCCGCCAGAAGAAAAGAAAAATGTAGGTTCTAAGGAGTTGAAGAATAATCTTTTTTTCCTCTATGAACATCAAACATTGTGTACTTGAAAGGTGCCCTCCAATGAAGATGTTGTTTCGTGACTAAGGTGCTGGTTTAAACATAAAACTAACCATATGATGCCTAGAGGGGGAAACTGGAGCGAAAATGATCTGAGTGTTTTCACAAGTATCTGAAGCCTGGAAGGGGCAGAATGCAGATACATTTTCCCAGGGGAAACACCTGAAAATCTGTTAACTGAAACTGATGGCTTATAAATTCATATGCTCTAGTTCATTGACCACTTCTGATTTGGGATTCTCCTTGAATTTGAAACCACTTTGGGAAGATTGCAGAGGTTTACGTGCAAAGCAAAAATTGCCAGGAGAGAAACTAATCCAGTGGTGCTCAAATTTACTTATATTTGACTCTTGCTTCCTATTAATTCTAATACTATTACTTATTTCTAGATTTAGGAGACATTCCATATTTTCCCCTTAGGTAAACTGTGGGCGTTTGGGTAATCATTATAGAATACAGTGTTGTTTTGAACAGAAATCTATTTTTTATGGTCAAAAGGACTATCTGATTTTATTGCCTTTCAACTAGTGTGTTTCTTTCCTTTTTTCTTTTTTTTGTTTCAACTTTCTATTTAAATTCTAGTTAGTTAAAAAATAGTTTAATATATAATTATATGTATTTATATATAGTACACAAATATATATAATTCTAGTTAAAATATAGTAGAATATTGGTAAAATTGGTAGTGGAATTGAGTGGTTCATCACTTACCTATAACACCCTGTGCTCATCACAAGTACTATTCTTAATACCCATCACCCATTTAGTCTACTCATGTTCAGTTTTCAGTTTGGCTAAGATTAATTAAATACCAAGCATTACTGGGACCCTTCGTATACATTGTCTTATTTAATCTTCTCAATTAAATCTGTGACATAGATATTATTATTTTAATATTTAGATTATAAAACTATTTCATTAGCAAAAAGGAACCTAATACCAGATGATAAAAGCAGTCTAAATGGCAGGGCAGTGTTCCAAAGATACATAACTTTGAGAAATCAGAAAATATCATCATATTAAATAAAAATAGAATATGTGAAACCATCAGATTTTTCTTTTTCTTTCAAGTCATGCTTTGCCTGTGACATTTAAAACATTTTGATCTTTAGAAGTCTCTTTTCTCTACTTACTTCAAAAATAAGTTCTCTTAGTTTGTAATAATGCCTTTTTATTATTCATTTTTGTTTCACTGCTAATTAGGCTACACACACCGTGACTCGAGTTCATCATCGTTGAATGCCCATGTCTATAAACAAAAACAAAAATCAAGTAATATCAAACACTAGAGAAGCTGAATTTCTCCTAATTCATTCCTTTAAAATTTAATTTCATTAGTTTCTTTGTTGACATGCTGGAGCAGAGAAATGCGTTTGAATTTGAATTAACAGTAAGAAACTTGATGTTTTGTAATTTTCTTTCATTTTTTTTTCTACTTCAGTCCTTCTAAGGCAAGTTGTTATGCTGAGCTTTCTTTCTTAATCAGCAGCAACTGAATATCTGATGTGTTGTCATGCTCTCATTTTTTACTAAGAAAGATACATGCGCAATAATTGAGTAATCTATTTTTTTTAATTTCCTTAATCTCTGATTCTTTTTTTTTTTTAAATACTTTATTTATTTAACAGACAGAGATCACAAGTAGGCAGAGAGGCAGGCAGAGAGAGGAGGAAGCAGGCTCCCTGCTGAGCAGACGGCCCCATGCGGGGGGGGGCTCGTTCCCAGGACCCTGGGATCATGTCCTGAGCCAAAGGCAGAGGCTTTAACCCACTGAGCCACCCAGGCGCCCCACTCTCTGATTCTTGATGTACAGTATTCACTTTAATTCAAAGTACAAAGTCTAATCAGTTCTTGCCATTGGTTTAAGTAAGTTCTGGCAATATTTTACTGAATAATTTTATCAACTACTAAACAATGAGAATTCATACTCTTGCTATGAATTTATAGCTGTGTTTACAAATTCTAAGGGGACAGTGAGCCCTTCATATTTATTTACACTTAAACTTATAAATTGTTAGAGTTAGTGATATAATGTGAGAAGGCTTGGAATATATATTTTCATTCTCCCTGTGTGCTATAAATGCATGTGTTAGGCAGCATACCAGGTCCTAAAGTCATACCTTTCTCTTGAAAGACAACAAGTTCTATCTAATATAAGTCTGTTTGTTATAAAGGCTGACTGGATTTTAAATATAGATACTGCTGACCACCAAGACAATTCATCAAGGCATTAAATACTGTCATTGTAAATTCTACTTCCTGTCTTCTCACCCTATGAATCATAATGAATTGATTAATGTCTAGTAAACTTCAGCAGTGAACTATAAATAAATTAGGGACAGATTACTTTTTGGAATGTAGATAACAAACATACAGGATTATATAGAAAAGACAGGGTAAGATGTGATTTTTATGATAAGTGAAAACTTTTCCCTGCTTGACATTTAAAAATACATAGTGCAGTTCTTTTCACCAAAATAGATGCTGGAATGGAAACTGCCCACACTCTCTCCCGTAGAAAAGTAGGAAAATGTTTCCAGCAGTCACTCACCCCTTGCTTTGTATGCTCTGCGTATCTGGCATCATGTGCACTCAGTGAGAATCCAAATGTGTTGATGTTTACTAAACAGCATGGTGCACAATTTCTTACCACAGTGCATAGGGAAAAAAGCAGAACATATGCTTGAATATTCCAAATAACTTGTTAGAAGATGCATGTGGATCTATATCTAATATGAAATTAATTTTTCACACACACATGGAGCTTTGTAACCAGATTTCTACACAGTGGGTTGTGATACTGTAATCCCTCATTCATGAGCTATGTGTTTGAATTACACTACTTGAATTATCAAAGTCATCTTGCTGTTTGAATGCCGCTGGCATCATATTTGAAAAAATTTTATAATCAAGTCTAGCTCCTTTAGGGGAGATGTTGATACTGCCCCTGTAGGTGGTACAGTAGATGTTAGTTAGTGGCTTGAAGCTAATTTTTCTATTTCATATATTTATGAAACATTGTTTTTCCAAAAGACACCAGAACTCTGATAGGCCCTTCATTTTCCTCTCTCTCTCACACACACAAACACATGTGCACACTTTTGCATACAAAATCTGTTACCTTCCTCATCTATAAAATAAAACTCCAGTAAAAAGATAATTCAATGGACTTTTAAATGTTTGAAAATTTTCAACAATTTCACAGAGGATTGGATCCTTACAGAAGTCTTAAAACCTCCAGATACCCAGTTAAATGAGTCTTAAGCAGTGAAATGAATCTTATTTAGGGTTTGGCCTCAGAAGGATCATACCAAGTATATTTTACTGAACACCTAAGTCAAATATTTCCCTAGGCATTCTCATTTATCTCTCTTCCTTGTGACAGCTTCATAATGTTATAATTATTTCCATGTGAGAGCTATGTAAAGCTGTAGGAGTTCCATATATTGTTATGCAACACTGTGCTGCTTCTGATCCTATTTTAGTCTGGCCTTACTTTATTACTGACTTTGATAAAGATCCAGAAAATATGTTCATCATATCTAGATGTTGTATGAAGTAAAATCTACAAGGTAGGTGACAGAATCAAAATGAAGAAGATTTCTAAGTGATTGGAATAACAAAGACAAAAATGTTTTAACTATTTCATGTGTGATGTTCCATATGCATTAGAGCTGAGGAGGACTATAATTAGAAAATGCACTTGACCTAGTTTTGCAATGAATCAAGTGATGAGATTTGGATTATTAAATTCATTATAATTCATTGTAATTTAGCAGGTTTACATTGTTTCTGAAAAATGATACTGTTTTCTTGGACCAGATTGAGAAATATTCTGGGTCTATGTAATGACTGTAATGGTTTGAATTTATTTTGGGATAGTTGAATCCTATCTAGAGTTTTACATTCAACTCTGGGTACCAAATTTTCAAAGGTACATTTCTATATTGGAAAGTATACAAATGAGGTCAACTTGGATAGTTGTGTCTGGAGTCCATTTCCTGTTTCAACCAAGGCTGATACATCTGGAAAACCAGAAACTTGAGGAGCTGAGACAGAGGGTGGGAGAGGGAACGTGTATGTTCTATGTATCTTCATTTTTTAAAAAAGATTGCATATATTTATTTATTTGAGAAAGAGAGAGAGAGTGTGTGTGTGTGTATGTGTGTGTGCATGCACACACATGAGCATGGGGACAGGCGAAGGTGGAGGGCATGGGGGAGAGAGAGGCATTGGGGGAGGGAGAGGCATAGGGGGAGGGAGTAGGACAAGCCCACTCCAGCTCTGCACTGAGCAGAGCCCATAGTGGGGTTTTATCTCATTACCCTGAAATCATGACCCGAGCCAAAACCAAGAGTCAGGTGCTTAATCAACTGAACCATTCAGGCACCTCTCTGTGTATCTTCAAATATTAAAAAAATTATCTTGGTAAGTGGAATGAACGGAATCTAAGGCATTCAGTGGATCAGTGTATGGAGATGAGAAAGGCCTGCCACATTAAAAGGAAAATTATAGCAAGGAAAAATGTTCCACAATAGGACAGTTTATAATGAGCTTCTTTTCTTTGGAAATGCATTTCTCATATTAAAAGGTAAATTGGACTGTTTGGCAATCACTGTTCCTTCCATTTTAAATGCTTAAGACTTTATACTTAAAATGTAGAATGAAGTAATGAGAGAAAATAGCTTATGCATATTTTCAATATGTAAAAATGGCATTTCTCTTACTTTTTAAAATGTTTTTATAGATATTATGGGGACATTTCATAGCAGGCCATAATAACACAAAATGGCATAAGTAGACTGACTCATGAAAGTTGTTTACAAAAAAATCCTATTCAGACACAGGTTAAGTTGACTTGATTTTTTTTTTCCCTAATCAAGAAAATAGAAATAGTAATAAAATAAATAGAAAAAATAAATAAGTAGAAAAAAAGAAATGCTTTGTACTATCTATATTTAATGGTAACTTTAAAAATCTCTTTACATACACATAAATAATTAGATGTTCATATTCAAGATTTAGACTTATAAATTTCAAAATATAAACTACTCCTTCCTACAATCATCCATAGAAAATGACATGATATATGTCTATATTTATTAAGTCTCTGTCATCTTCCTTTCAACTACTTTACACCAAGGTTTGCAGATATTATTGCAAAAAATATTTTTTTACTTCATAAGAGCATATTCTCAAAGTAGATTGTAACTCAAGAAAGGAGTAGAAGAAATACCATTGACTAATATATTTGAACGTATCTATTTAACTTTAAAGACTTGCAAGTTGGATCCCATAGAATTTGATCCATAATCATGTTTACATAACGTTTGGCTTTCATTCATGCTTTTCATTGGCCTCACTGAAGAATGTGATATAAAGAACATAAGAAGTAGTACTTTTTAAAGTATTAATATAGGTACAAGGTTTGGTTTAAAAACTTATTTTATTAAACTCCTCTTCCTACTATTTGTGGACTTTTTAATTTGCCACCCTTATCTTTATTCTAAGACTATATGATTTTAAGAAGAATTACTAGATAATTAAAGTTCTTCCAAACAGTATAGCCATGCTAGGTGTATACTGTGGACATAGGTATAGCCAGATATGGTAAAATTATTTCAGCTCTATTCATCATCGCTAAGAGCAGGTCAACCTTCTAGAGAAAAAAGAAAACAGAATCTTATGTTTCTGTATGAACTGTGTCTGTATGAACATCACTGAAGAGATGAGTATAATTAATTGTATTTTATTTGTCCAGATCAGATAATAAAATAGTTGTGGCACAGAGTGAAAAGTGTATTTCATTCTCTTGAAATCAAAGATTTATAATAGATTAGCAATATCATTAATTTTGATAATTTCCTCATATTTGATTCATTCTTTCATCATATGTCCTTTATTGAGAATCCTTAGTATCTGGCACTTTTAAGATAATTTGATAAGAATTTGAAGTGTGGTAGTAGATAGACATGTTAAAATAATCAAAACACTGTTTTACAAATATGCTAGGCATATGTGTAGAAAGAATTGTCACTCATTCTGATTAGGAGGTTTGAAGAAGTCATTTCAAGGAGATAACATTGACTTGTGTCTGGAAGGATGAGATGTTTGCCATGTAGGAAAGGTAGGGCAGACTATTTCAGACAGAGAGAGTAAGAAATGTAGGAAGAAAAAAGAGAGAGATAAAATAGCATCAACATTAAAAGCTTTGGTTTTGTATGAGTCCAGGAATTAGGTCTTGAAATTTGTACTAGGGCAGATCAAGATATGACCAATACTGATAATCCATATAGATAGCATGATAAATGTAAATAATAAGAAATTTAAGCTGGTAGTGACGAGTGTACAGGTGTGACAGATGACACTCTGGATACAGTTTGGGAAGAGGAATTAGAGTATGTCTCATTGTGATTCAGAAAGATGTATTAGAAGACTATCACAAAGGGTGCCTGGGTGCCTCAATTGGTTAAGTGGCTGCTTTGGGCTCGGATCATGATCCCAGGGTCCTGGGATTGAGCCCATGTCCTGTGTCAGGCTCCCTGCTCAGTGGGGAGTCTGCTTCTCCCTCTTCCTCTGCCCTACTCCAGCCCCTCCCCCTGCTGCCTGCTTAAGTTCTCTCTTAAATCTTTTTTTTTCTTTTTTTTTAAGAAGACTATCACTAAAATCTAATTCTGAAGCAAAGAGAAACAGTGACAATCAGCAGTAGACCATGATGATCAGTTTATCTTATACTCTGTGCTCACAGAAGAATTAAAGAGAATTGTGTTTTAACTAGAGTTCATTCTCCTCTATAGACCTAACCCTCCCTTCTTTCCACCCAAAAGTATTTTTGAGTCCAGTCTATCTTCAATATTCTAGTTACTAGAGAAATAGTAGTGAACAAAGTAAGAAAGGAGTGAGAAGAATGTGTTTAAGTTTGTGTGTGTGTGGGGGGGGGCGGTGGCTAAGTTTTGGAAGTTCAAAGGGAATGAACAAATACTTGACCAACAGCAAAACATCTGTCAAGTATATAACATGTCTTCTATAAAAATGAAACATGGAGGTATGCAGAATAAATCCTCAGTTCCTTGCAACAGTATCAAAATACTTGTATTAGAGCATGGCATCTGAGCATGATGGATGGGAAAGTAGACAGGATGGAAATGGAAAATTTCACCCGTTATAGTCCCAAGAAATCTGTGTTCAAATCCCATCTCTATTGCTTTCTAGCAGTAAAACTTTAAGCAGTTTATGTCCCCTCTCCAAGCTTCAGGATTTTTTCCTCACAAAAGGTGGCAAAACAAAACAAATAATGTATTCAGTATCTGGCTCATTGAAAGCCTTCAATAAATGTTAGTTTACTGAAAGTAATAATGATTAAGACTCTTTTAGGATGAGGATATTATTAAGACTTCTCTTTATTGTTACTGCTCTAATTGTTAAATTCAGTATTAATTTTGTCATCTTCAGATCACTTCTTAAATGCTCCATCTCTTAAATGCTTAAGAGAGCATAAATTCTGATGAAGGACATCTTATGGTGGGCAGCTTTGCTAAATGAAAATCTCATGTGGCTTGACTGAATCTAAAATTTAGTTGAATGAGACCTATTTAATTAGACCTATTTAGTCAGAAAGTTTATAAGTTCTTTGAGAAAATCCGTTTTTTTCTGATGTTTTTGAACTCTGCACTTCTTCGCACAGTGCCTGGCACAAAGTAGGTATGTAATAAATACTTGTTCGCTAAATCAGGGGGGAACTTCATTTTTTTCCTGACTTCTCCTTGAAGTGAACAGAAGTTATCACCTGCAGTCAGTCAACTTCTGCCATACTCTTATATCACATGACTTCTAATCATGGTATGTAATAGCAGTTTTATTTCATAAGCAGACCGCAAATGTCCAGTATCTATCTTTGACCCTCATTCACTCTGGATTCATGTCTGTGATATTTCTTCCTCATACCATGACAGAGAGATAGTGCAAACACTATCTATAGAACACTCAGCACATTTTTGTTCCTACAGTTCTTAATTTTTTTTTCTTGCTCATGTTTGATATTCCTCAAATATTTGTTAAAAAGATGTAAAAGGAAGGTATGTTTGTGCATTTGGATATATTTTTCTATAAGAGAATATGCAAACCTCAACCAATAATTTTAAATGATTGTAGTATTTCATATAATTGTATATTATCTTCTATAAAATTTTTGACGATGAATTGAAAGCGAGTTAGTATTATTGAAATTTCCCATGTAAATAAATGTAATTATAAAACTAATTACAGTATTTTGTCATGGTAAAATTACCTAATTTACCCAGTTGTACTGTTATCTTCATAGACTAATATTGAATTTAGCCATGCTAAATTTGTACTGCGTATTACATTCTAGCAGCAGTTTCAGGAACCCATTATTAACTGTCAGATGTCATATCAGTGAAATTTGAATCACTCATTACATTTTGGCATTTATATTATGACAGTAATTCAGTCTAGGAAACCTATTTAGAGAGTGATTTTAACTTCAGCTAATTTATTATTTAAATAATACACATTTTAACTATCAATTATGCTTATTTGGCTATATGCTATAAAGTAAACTTCAATTGATCAGAATCAAATTAATTGAACTCCACATTTACTTATTAAGTAATTCACAAAAGTAACTGCAAACTTTTAATATTTGATTTTAAAAGGAAAACATGAAAGAATAAAATCTAGTATTTGGATTTTTTCATAAGGTTGCTTATACCTGATAGGGTCAGAAAATATTCATTTCGGGGCACCTGAATGGCTCAGTGGTTTAAAGCCTCTGCCTTCGGCTCAGGTCATGTTCCCAGGATTCTGGGATCAAGCCCCACATCGGGCTCTCTGCTCAGCAGGGAGCCTGCTTTCTCTTCTCTCTCCCTGCCTGCCTCTCTGCCTACTTGTGATCTCTGTCTATAAAATAAATAAATAAAATCTTAAAAAAAAAAAAATATTCCTTTCATTTATCTTTACTTGACCCCTACAGGTTTACATTATCAATGGTTTTGAAAGGCCTACTTTTTGACAATAGCAAGATCCAATTCATCCAAGAAAGATGATAGCTTGATATACCTCTACAATAATACATTATGGGTGGTTTTTGCATAGCATGGCTTAACAAATTATTTTTCCTGCAACTTTCAATTATTCAGCAACTTTCAATTATTCAGCACATTTCATGTTTCTAAGCTTTTTTAAAAAATTATAGCTCTTTTCATCACATATCCATACCTCTGTTTTGTCTTTTGCACTTTCGGATTCACATAAAAATATTAAATCATATACTATTCAGTAACTTAGCATTGTACTCCACAGGTTCTCTAAAGGGAGAAAATATCACTTAAAGATAGCGATTAGGTATTTTAAATATTTAGATACCTAAGTATCATTCTACAGTCTTAGTCTCTCTTACTGAGACAAATTATTCCCCGGTTCTGCATTCATAAACATCACCAGAAAGAACATTAATAATCATTAGGTATGTGCCTCAATAGAAATTGGGAAAGAGTTTAATGGGATTTTAACTTAAATCAAGACCAACCGTGAGTAACACTTACTTTATGATGGATCCTCAGGGTCTGAAAGATAATCACTAACAAGAAAATGATCAGTTATCTTTCAGTTTGCTCTTTCTTCCTTCCTCAGTTCCAGAATAAAAGGCTTAAAAAGTAAAACCAGGATAACAATTCAGTCCTAATTAATGTTAAATATAAAAATGCAACATAAGAAACTGATATGATTGTTACCATAAACAGTTTGAGAACCATACAGATCTAGTTTTTGGATTTCTAATATTAATATCCATTGTCTTAGAATAACTGTATTTTGCTTCAGGCTTGCTGGATTTCAAAAATGTCAGAAATTTAGTTTATCTCCCTACTGTGAAGTGATGGTGTTCACATACATGAGGGCAAGTTTTTTCTCCAAGATTACTATGTCCCCCACATAGTTATACCAATAGAAATGATAAAATAGAAACAGATTCTCACAAAACAAAAATTCCAGATATATCTCATGTAACACTTACACTTTTCTTCTTTCAGTGTTCTTTGTTCTCTTTCCTCCATCATAACAAAGCAATCTGCTGCACACTTTCTATCCTTAATATTTTTTTTTACTTAGTAATGGAAACAAATAAAAGCCCACTTTTAAGTAAAAATCTGTAGTAAATGAATGAATTTGGAACAATACAATTTAGGGATAGTTTTTAATTCTTCTTTTTTTTTTCCGAAAGATTTTATTTATTTATTTACTTGACAGAGAGAGAGAGAGAGAGAGAGCACAAGCAGGCAGAGTGGCAGGCAGAGACGGAGAGAGAAGCAGGCTCCCTGCAGAGCAAGGAGCCCAATGCAGCACTTGATCCCAGGACCCTGGGATCATGACCTGAACCGAAGGCAGACGCTTAACTGACTGAACCACCCAGGCATCCCTAGTTTTTAATTCTTAATTAGACTATATAAATTTCTGACTCAAATGTTTTCTGAAAACAGATAGGAGTACACATTTAAAAGGATATATTTTTTAAAACTCAGCTAGTTAATATTGCTACGTATCACTCCTGGATATAAACATCATCATTCAAGAGTTTACTTTAGAAGTAACTTGAAAGAGCATAATAGAAACATGATCTCTGCCACACTGCAAAGCATGTATAATAGCATTTTGAGGAAAAAATGGGCACTCCCCCATTCTATATTCTTCTCTGCAATGTTCATCAGGCATCCCTAAGTGATCAGGAAGATACACTGTGGTGTGTCTTAGCAGAGACCCACCAAAAATGGTCTAATCTGTGGTGATTGATGCTTCTAACCTATGAAAAAGTCAAAGAATTAAAACTGTCCCTACAAAATAAAAGCTAGTGTGGATCAAAAGACATCATTTTTTCAGTAAGTTCTAATCACTCAAAACCATTGAGCTGTTTTGATAATAGAAATCATAGCAATTTGTAATAGTACATCAAGAAATGTTTAAAACTACAAAGGAAAAAATTTGACTACATACAAAAATAGAGAATACATCATTCTGGGATTGAAAGCTCTATTAATATATTATTTGTATGCTTTTGTGAGGTAAATGAACCCATATACTTGAAGCGATCATTAATGAGCCTAATAAGCACAGAAGATTATAATGTGTCTATAACATGCTTAAGGGTAAATTATTTTAACTATATTTAAAAATTAACCTTAAAGTCTTTTACCATGTTTTAAAACTATTTAGACAATATTTTTTTAGGAAAAGAGTAAAGGTAGAGCAATAAAAAAAAATGCATGGAAATTCTGTTTCAGTGATATATACGTATCAATTTTTAACATATTTGTAAAACTCCATTGGAAGCAAGGATTTGCTTTTAAGATCTTGGCTCATTCCTTCCCCTTGTATTTGTTCTTGTGCTTGTCCTTTCTCCAACCTTCTATCATGACAAAGTGATTGAGAGTATGTGCTAGGTTTTCTTCCTTAGTACTTTGTTCAGCAAGTGTTCTTTTTTCATACTTTCCACGCAATTGGTCCGCTTTCAAGTTTATTTGCATTTTTAAGACAACACGCGAAATAAAACACTCTCGGATCTGATTAATGCTCACAGTTTAACTTCTGAAACACAAACAAACAAGCAGTGCAGGCCAGCCACCTGCAAAATACTAATGGGGCTTCATGATTATTGGGAGAAAGAGCATTGCATGAGAAATTTTGCAGACAGGAAGAAGTATGCAGGGCTGATTCTAGGGAAAAGGAGTTTGCTCACCAATTTTGAATAGAGTTAAATATAAATAAAGGAAATATTTTAAATGTGCTTTTGTAGTAATATGATGGGATACTGAGAGTGAATCATCTATAATCACTTTTTTTTTATTAAGTGACTTCAACTATGACAACAACAACAACAAAAGAAAGCCACATAGAATTTAGAGTAAAGCTGATCTTCTTTCAAAGCAACTAATACTTGCTTTTCTGTCCTCCCAATCCCACTTTTTGAGGGAGGGAGGTGCACCAAGTGAGCCTCAGAAATTGATCGCTCAGTGACCAAAGAACATTAGAAATGTTCCTGCTGTTACCATGAAAATGAAGGATAAAAATACAGAATGTCTGCACTATAATTTCCCATAATACTATAAAGCATTTTTTTAAATTATAATTTCCCATAATGCCCTATACTGATAAGGTTCCCAGGAAATGTTATATGTCACATAGTTCATACAGTGGCTTTTTGTTATTATTATTATAATTACTAGGTATTATTCCAGTAAGTCAGTTTTAGAATGTGTTCAATCATATGTTTTGTTTTGGGAAAGCAAAACTATGTAAATTGATTTCTGAGAATTTGTCTCAGTGATCATTTGTTATTTGCTAGTCAGTATGCTAGATGGTTATCCCCCTCATTATCTCGGTTAATCCTCAAAACCAAATTCTGAGGTGTTCATTATTTTACCACTATTTTACAGTTGAGCAAACTGAAGCCTAGACAGGTTAAGTAACTTTTCTAAGGGTGACGTGACCAGAGAGGACAGAGACAGAATTGGAATTTAAGCAGTCTATTTTCAGACCCTGTTTTTTTTTAAATATACTCCAGCCCTATGAGACAACTAAATTAACCTCTGAGTAGGTATATTTACATATTTTAATGATATTAACTAATTTTAAGAAAATAGGATCTTGAGACTTCAAAAATGTGACTTTTAACATTCCACTGTTGAGACACATAAACAATTGTAGGGGTAAGATTTATTTATTTATTTATTTATTAAATTTGTGGTGAGCTGCTAAAAACAGTTTGGGGAAAGTTACATCTTCCCAAGTGTCTAAAAATATGCAATTAATTTTCTCAATGTTTAGCTTTTATTTCATAATTATTTCTCAAAATAATTATGCTACGCTATTTCTACTGGGGTATGCTGGAGGATGACAAAATAGTGAGTGGCAAATACATATTAACTGAGAGCCTTGGACACAGCAATGATACGAGTCTTAGGGGATTCTTTCTTGAGGGAAGTGTGTTCATTTCATCCATCTAGATAGCTCATTCATATGATACAGTAATAATTTTTGTTGGCAAATTATTCCATCTTTTATATTAAAAATTACTGGCTTTAAGGGATTTACAGAGTAGTTTGGAAGAGAGTATGGGTAGATCATTATAACGCAAAGGGACAAATGCAGTGAAAGCTGCAGGCAGGGAGGCTGTCCTGCACACAGTTGACTCAACCCAGTCTGGAGGATTATCTGAAGAGGTGTTTTGAGAAGGAAAACCCTAAACTGAAACTTCACGGACCAGGGAAACAAAAGTTGACTTCATTTTCTTAACAATTTACATTTCAGATAGTTTAAAACAGATAATGAAAAGAATAAACAACTAATGCTCTTCAGTGTACTATAATAAACACTAGCAAAAGCTAAAGACACCTCTCAATATTAACTCCCAGTAAAAGATCTATATTTAGCAGCCGTTTGGGTGCAGGCTCTCCATACAGCAGAGGAATATGGGAGTTGCAAAGCAGGCAATAATATAGAGAATTTAAGTCCTTTGTTTCTCTTTAACAGGAAAAGTTAACAGCAGAGGTTTTTCTTCTCAAAATCACTAGACTTAGTATGCTTTACAACCCTACACCTACTCGCCAGAAACACACATCACTGAATAGACTTTTTCCTGGCTTAAAATCAAAGTTTTTTCCCCAAATGCTTCTTTTTGCATGCACTCCCTTTTCGGTTAATAGAACACCTGCAAGATATGACCAAAAAAAAAAAAAAAAAGATGCTTAGATATGCAGTATCCCTTTCTCTAAAGATTGTTAGGTATTAGTTAATTTAATTAATTGAGGTTTGAAAACACAGTATTTAAGTGGCTACAAAGCTAATATAAAGACAATAGAGCAATACTGTTAATATTTAGAGAATATTTATTATTCAGTATTTAGAGAAATATTGGTATGACTAATAATGGTGCATTGCTATAAAGTTGAATGCAAAACAAATAATAGGTGAAAATGATAGTCTATGATTGGTTGTGGAATTCATTTGTTTCACTTTTACAGTCCCCCTTTTATAAAATGAGAAATTACAGTTTTTAAAAATCAATGACACTTGTTAATGATGCTAAAGCAGACTTTATTCAGGACCATGGCAGTAGGCATAGGGACCACTGCAATGGCATTTTATAGTGGGAGAGAGAGATTGGACTCAACTCTGAATACAGCATGAGCAAGTGGGAATTTATAGCCAAGGAGTAGAGTGGGGGTCGGTGGATGGAACCCAGAGAAAACATGGGCAGTTAAGTGAGGTTCTGGCTAAAGCAGCCTAATAGGATTATTGCTGAAGACAGTCACAGGTGATCAGTTATCACCTAGGGGTGGAGGAGGATGAGGAAACTGATCAGATATTCAGGATGATCAGATAACTTGGAATTTGCAAGAAAGTGCACAGATGAGCCTAGAAGAAGGTTCAGTAACCTGGCTGAAGTTTGGTCAAGCAAAGAAACTTTGTCTGAAGAGAGAAAGGAGAAGATACAATATTTTACAAGGATTATTTCTCACAAGTGCTTTAAATCCCATATAGATATCAGTTTCTTTCCTTGTTCTGTGATTTCGTTAATGTTAGTGTAAAAAGTATATTGTCAGCACTATTTCATTTATATAAAAGCAAGCCATTTTATTTATTTATAGATAAGTAAAGCTCTGGAAATATTAAAATTTTTTTCTAAGAGCTGAAAATAATGGGCGAATTGTATGTAATGGAAACAACATGGCTCACTGGAGGCATTTAGTGTCCAGAATGGAATAGCCTTTGACTGATTAAGTGGGCAGACTTTATTGACTACATTATTAAATATGAAATCTATTAAACTTAAGTACAACCTTTCCCCCCTTCAAATGTTAACATCAGTGCCAGTGGGAGAGTAAAACTCGTGACATTTAGAAAGGAGAGAGAATCAGATGAGATTTACCAGAAAGAGGATGTATAAATAATTGAATAGGAATGTCTGTAACAATGCAGCTCTTTTAGATAATGTGTGACAAAATATTTCTCTATTTTCTAATAGGGAAAACTTTCTAATAGAGGACTCAATCAGTTGTTCCTAAGGCGCTGCAATCAGGGTAATTTTGGAGGCTTCCTTTCAAGTTCTGATTTATCACCCCAGTATCCCAAGGGCCCTCCATGTGATTGCCTTGGCACTGATATTTATGCTGGATGAACTCAAAGTGCCACACTTAACTCGATATTATCCTTCTTTAGGTCATGAGAGTGCTATCTTTCAAGTACATTTGGGTGATTTTCACACCACCCCATATCTCACCAACACTAGAGGTATCTCTTCTTTGAAACTTAGAAGGCGTCTGCTAGTCCCGTAAATAAAACTCAGCAAGTCTCAGTAAATATTTCTTTTCCCAGCTGGGATGCCAGTTCACAGAAGAGGAAAGTCGATGCACTGAAGTGGGATAAATTAGTGCATTGGCTCCTAGTACCAGCTTCGCAGCTGTGTCATGATTTCCTTTAGGGGTCTAGGAAAATGTAGCTTTTCGTGACTGATATTCTTTCTATTATTGTTATCTGTATCCTCTTTAGAGGTGTAAAGAAATGACCTTTCCCCTGGAAATGCCAAACTGATTCTTTCGGAGAGACTGCTGTTGCTTCTAAAGCGACAGCCCTCTGTTTTGCTCTTTTGAAGAATCTGCCATTGCAATCACAGGTAAAGTACTTAGTAGGAAGAAGACAGTGCCAGGAGTCTCCAAGGTAGGCTTGCTCTCACCACGGGGCACGGGGTTGGCCACTGCCTCGCTGCATTCAAGCTGCCAGAGTGCTTCTTGCATGCTGATAGCTTTAGATGGGAAGACCTTCACTGTCCTTGTTTACATTCTTAAAGTGAGGCTTTCTTTCTGCTCCAAGTTTGCAAGCTGACAGCTTCGGAATGTGAATTTTTCTGTGTCTTTTCAGATCAAGTAGCACTGACAGGATCTTCCCACACTGCCTCAAGTTGGTTTTCTACAAAACTTGTGTGGAGACTGGTGTCAGCTCTGCTGTCCAGCTAGCTGGAAGTCGGGCCAAAGGCAGAGAGAGCCTTCCCTGGCCCCACAAGGCGCTCAAGTGGCATTGTATCACAGTCTGCTTCTAATGCCCGTACAATTTTTTGTATGGTGAGGTCTTACAAAGAGTGGGTTCACTGGTCTTAAGACAAGGGTGAAAATGTTCTCCTTTTTGATTCTTTGCTAAAAATAGATGCCATGTAGGATATATATTATTAGAATGGTTTAGACAATGACATTGTTAGGAAATGGAAATTCTTTACTCTGGGAACCTTGACATTATCACTGTCTTGTCATTTGCATAATGTTAACTAATTGGCCAACTCTTGATTTCCATATATATGCCTCTCTGTAATCCAACCTATCTTTTACTGAAATAAACTGAGGACCTAAAACATATCAGGCCATAATAAAAACTACACTGTAGATGTTCGTAAATTTTTAAAATTTGAAGATTCATTAAATTCAAGCAACCTTGTGCCTCTTTAAGTTATAAGAAAAGCAAATGGTGTATTAGTAGAATTGCATTTCCATAAAGCCAAAAGGTTACAAAGCAATCAGCAATTATCTGGCAATAACACCAGAATGTATCTCTATATGTACTTTCTTCTTGGATTATATAGTTATTCTTATATGGTCTTAAAATAATTTTGAAATTTCTGTTTTAGAGATGCCTTCATAATCAGGCTGGTAATTAACACAAGATGAAATTACTTTATTTGATTGCTTTATATTATTTCACCACAAACAATATTGCATACCAGTTTCATCACCAATTTTTTTCTCTGCACTTGCACTTAGATGATTTTTGTGCCTGAAAACGTGCAGCTTTCTATTCCTGAGAGCATTTAAAGACTGACTATAAAACCTAAGGATAGTTTTTATGATATATTGCATAAAACTAATCTACTTCATCTAAACTTTATCCTTTAGCTGCATTTTTTTAAAATTTTTTTAAATTTATTTGACAGACAGAGATCACAAGTAGGCAGAGAGCAGGCAGAGAGAGAGGAAGGGAAGCAGGCTCCCTGCTGAGCAGAGAGCCCCATGCGGGGCTCAATCAGATCCTAGGACCCTGGGATCATGACCTGAGCAGAAAGCAGAGGCTTTAACCCACTGAGCCACCCAGGTGCCCCTCTTTAGCTGCATTTTAAGCTGCCATGTTGGTTAAATGTTGGGCTTAGAAAAGCCCTTTTCATTCAAATGCAGATACGCAGATATTAACAGAAATTAATATGAAGAAATGCCAACCAAAGAAACAGTGAATGAGAGTCCTTTTTTACACCAAAAAGGAAAGGTTAACAATGGTGGAATAAAGCTCTGAGTGCCCTACAAACAGAAAGTTTTCTGAAAAATGAAATGTAATTAAAATATGGATATCTATTTAGTAATTTGGGTAAAAAAAAAGTTTTATGTGTAGGGGCGCCTGGGTGGCTCAGTGGGTTAAGCCGCTGCCTTCGGCTCAGGTCATGATCTCAGGGTCCTGGGATCGAGTCCCGCATTGGGCTCTCTGCTCAGTGGGGAGCCTGCTTCCTCCTCTCTCTCTCTCTGCCTGCCTCTCTGCCTACTTGTGATCTCTCTCTGTCAAATAAATAAATAAAATCTTTAAAAAAAAAAGTTTTATGTGTAATTTCTACTTTTAAGTGCATAAACTAGCCAAACAACCCTTCGTTGTTCTTTCTAAAAATTGTGATTTATTAAGGTCACATATTCAGGAAGGTGACATTGAAAGCATACACAAATGCTTTTGTTTTGAAAGATATTTCCAAATATCTGATTTTCAGAGCACTGAATAGTAAACTCCCCAAAGTTCATTTTCACCAGTAATTGCTATAAAATATTAAATAATGCTGTGCAGTGATTATGTAGACATAATAAAATAGATGTTAGAGGAACTTGGAGAGAGAAGGAGAAGGGCCTTATGAAGCATTAAGTGTCTACTCTAAGTCAGCCAGGCTCCTAAATGCTGTGAAGCAAGAATCAGTGGAGGTGTGAGGAGTTGTTACCTAATCAAGGAGGCAGACACATAAACAAATGATTACCGCATATGAGAATTATTAAAATAGAAGACCACAGCTCTGAGAACATCCAGAAAAACACGGGAAGCACTATCCTGTGGAGTTTGGTAATCTGAAGGTGGCAGGGTAGGGAGAACTTCAAAAGTATATTGAAATTTGAGCTGGTTCTTAAAATGTAGGAGCCAGGCAAAGAAAAGGAAAAGAATTCCAGACAAAGGGGAAAGTAGGGAGCTGTGGGCTTAATATAAATATAAGTTAATTAATGTGGCAGGGTCCAGTGGTATCGTGTGTGGATATAGCAAAATATGGATTTGGAAAGACAAGAATACAAGGCACGTGCAACTTTCCTGTCTTATTCAAACAGGGGCACCCTTTACCTGTAACAAAGGAATACAATAATGTATCTTAAGCACATTTTATTAGGATCAAATTTGATTTCTAGAAAAAAAAATCACTCTAGGAAGTGTTTGAAAGTTAATAATTATATCATTTGTTCAGGTTAATGGAGCTGATTAATTAACAGCATACCCTCCCACATAGAATCTCCTTTAAGAACCAAAAGAGAAAACAAATCAAGTGAAAAATGAATAAATTTACCATGTTTAAACTTTACAGTGAGTCTGAGGTGATCTTAATAATTTAATTATGTGGGGTTAAGTGTCTGCCTTTGGCTCAGGTCATGGTTTCCAGTCCTGGGATTGGACCTCATACACAGCCCAGCATTATCAGTCTTCCTGCTCCTCAGGGAGCCTGCTCTTCCACCCCACCCCCACCCCGCTTATGCTTGCTCTCTCTCTCTCAGATGAATAAATAAAATCTTTTAAAAAATAATTTGATTCTGCTGTTCATCTTAGTAAGAATATTATTTTAAAGAATCAATTAATTGAATTGAAAGAAAGATTCCATACATTTTTGTCAACCCAGGACTTTGATAGCATTACACTTCTTGGGTTATTAGGTACAAGAAAAAAGATAAACACCTTTTTTGCTGTTTTTTGCTATTTTGTTATTTTCTTTGACACGCAGTTCAAGATTCTAGGACTGTTGTGGTCAAGACAGATATTGCCAGTGTGTCTAGGAGTTTGGAGGAGTTATTGTACCTTCAGTGTGGATCATATTTCCAAAGATATAACCACAGGAGAAAATGATCTGTTAAGCTTTAATATTTGCCACATTTATTTTCCCTATCAAATAATAATATGTAACCTGAAATCTCTCATCTAGTTGGAATTGGATGAGTATATGTAAATGGAGGAGGAGGAGAAAGAAAAGGAGAAATGAACATACAGACCAAAGTGAAGAAGGAATGCATTTAAAATTCTTGATGCCTAATCTGTGTTTTGTATTAGGGTATAAACAAAGCAATATGAATAAAGATCTGTATTTCTTCCCTAGTTCCCTCCAGAGCTGCTGCTTTTAACAGTGCAGTTTTCTGCGCGTTCAACTAACGCAGCAGCTCTTCAACAGACATCTTTCTGGTTACTTAACATCCTTTTCCTCATCTCTTCTACCCCCCACCTCCATACATGAGCTTTTGTTCATCAGTAAAACAAACAAACAAAATCTTGACTACTCATTTATTTTCTAAAGGATTTCAGTAAACCAAATGTACCAATGAAATAAGGTTCATTTGCCCCAAAGCAAAAAAGTCATTTGAACTTCAAAAGTCAAACATAGATTGAATTTATGGTAAAGCACAAGACTCTTAATACCCTCTGACCTCTTCAAAGACTTTGCTGTAAAATATTTGCAACACTCTGAGATGACAGAATTTAAGACAGATGTGGAGAATTTAGCATGTAGGATAGATGAACTTAATTGGTATGATTAAATTCTTGAATAACAGTAGCTTAAAGTTAGAAAAATTTAAGACTAAATACTATGGAATTATGTTAAAGGGAAAAGATTGAAAGTTTAAGAGATTTAATGTTATGTAGGGACTGATAAATTCTTTATAATCAGTTATGTGAAGTTTCGGGGGTTTTTTTTGGTTTTGTTTTTGTTATGTGAAGTTTTTAAAAGGAAACACCTTATTAGGGTTTTTTATTAAAAGAAAGAAAAGAGAAAGAAATCTACTCCAAGGTAAATTCTTTCCCTACAAAGGTAAGAGTTCATGCGCCTGGGTTTTAGGGAAAATTTTGATTTTAGAAATACCTTTTTGGTGGGTACATGAAGGTTTAGAGCAGAGCAGGTAATGAGTATCTTACTTCTGGAATAAACATTGTCGATGTACATGTTAAGATATTTACCAAATATCCATATTTACAGTGGACATTCCTTTCCCATAATCTCATCTTCAGCTTACATCACTTACTAATTTGGGTAATGAAAATTTTAAGGGAGATTCATAATGTTCCAGAGGAAGTGCTGTGGAGTTGTGTACATATATTATCATCTCTCGAAAAAAGATAAAACAAAAACAAGATAAAACAAAACAAAACAACAACAACAACAACAAAAATCCACAGGGGAAAAATTATATTTCTATTGTTGTTGCTACAGGTTTCCAAAAATACTTCCCAGGTATAGAACTATTATTTTCAAAAGAAGCTATTTATTGTGGTTGATAACCTATTTTCAGGTGATCAGAGAAACTAATTACTACTCTGTTTCATATTTATGCTCTAACACTAGATGTCTTAAATGCATTTGAGCCCTCATAAGTTAAAAAGATAATACTTCCAACTTTCTTCCATTTCCCTTGATGTGCAGTATATTTTGCTATTCTTTTACAATCTCTAAAATGGTGATAAACATTGAAACTAATCTATCATCTGTCAGACCTGCTACAGTGTACTAGAAAGTAGCAAAATAGTATCACATTTTTTGTTTCCATATATACATGTTACTGAAGTTAGTAAATTATTTCTTTATTATTGTGGAAAGGACTAAAAATAAGAAAATCCTTTATTTTTGTCTTTGAAAGTAAAACTACATTTATGAAGCCAAAAAATCCATATCTATCATGTATTCAAATGAGCCACCTTTTTCCATTTATTTCTTTATAAAAAAGAAACTGTGAACCATAATCATTACTGTTTTGGGGGATTTATGATTTCATCTCTTTATTTTATTTTTAGAGTAATTTACAGACTTCCTAATGCTTCACCGTTTCAATAGATCTTATCCATGATATGTCTCACTTTTTCTCAAGTAGATAAGTTAATATGTGTTTATAATTATGTGTATATAAGTACACATAAAATTATATTCCCTGTGAAGAAAACAGAAGAGACAGTATACAAGTACATTAACTAAGGGTTTGAATTCCCAGCTCAATCACTAACTCAGTTACTTTGCACACATTACTTAACTTTTTTCCATGGTTTGTTTTTTCTTTTGGTTTCGTTTTATTTTTGTCAGTAAACTGGCACAATAACAGTAATAATAACCCCTAATTCATAGAGTTGCTGTGAATACATATTCATATGTATCCTGTTTAACATAGTTTCTGGCAGAATAGCTCAGTTAATATTAGCTATTTGTTTAGTCCTGTGTCAGTTGAAAAGTTATTTACATTTTTTGAGGAAAAGTCTAACAAAATCAGGAAATATATGTTACAAAAGCATAATTGTATTCTAATAACAATGGTCCCATCCCTGTAGATTGGGAGATTTGTACCTTGGAAGCACTTAGCACATATTAAGGGAACAGTCAATCAAGGTATTATTACAACAGGACAATCCTGTCCATTATTCATTTCTGAAGAACGAGTCTGAAGGCAAAGGTCTGTCTGTTAGAGCTGATTTATTACCTTATCACATGTGTTCATTTTTTGGTGAATGAGAGAAGTGGCTTTTCTCCATGGACCAAATCCACGCTATTGCTGAATAAAATAGAATGAGAAGAACATGATCCAAGGGCACGAACTAGTCATCTTTTCGTGAGCATTAGTTGCATGACACCAAATCCACTCATTTCTTTTATAATTACCTCATATTTGTCACCTGTGAAGTAGAAGAAAGAAGAGTTTAGTGTTTCCTGAATTTTCAAAGTCCATGTTTGTATATCCATTTAGAAGGAAATGCATTCAGGCTCTCATTATCCACAGTACTTATATTTGATAAAGTTCCCTCAAACACTGAATTTGTGAATATTGAACCATTGCTCCTGGGGCAACTAATAGGGTTAGCCTTTGTGAGTCTCTGATCCTCATATTTTAATATATTATCAGTACATAACTTTGTCTTACATGTGTTCCTATTTAAAGACATCTTTTTAAATACGTATTTTTGATTCATTAATGTTGAACTTGTGGCCAAGAATACTGTAACTCATGCTTGAACAAAGCTTATCTAACACATATATTTTCTCTGTAGACACATCACAGTCTTTTTGTGCTTAGGAACACTAGAGAGCACTTTATCACTATACTTGGAGTCCTTTTTTTAAAAAAATATTTTATTTATTTATTTGAGAGACAGAGATCACAAGTAGGCAGAGAGGCAGACTGAAAGAGAGGGGGAAGCAGGCTCCCGGCCGAGCAGAGGGCCCTGAGATCATGACCTGAGCTGAATGCCAGGCCCAGGCGCCCCCTTGGAGTCCTTTTTAAACAGCAAAGTCAACAACAAAAAGCACAGAAATGCAAAGAACATGGCTCTAAATAGATTGCCAAAATCATGCTCATTTACAAAACAAGAGCTGAAAAAGGAAGACAGAATGTCATGCTATTTAGCTTTAGCTAGAAATATGTGTGTTGGGCAACTAAAATTTTTTGGACCTCTGGGCATGTCCAGAGTGACCACAAAAGCACTGTGATTCCTGGCTTTAGGATAGCAAATAAGATTCAGCAAGTAGGCAAATTCACAAATGTGAAATGTATGAATAATGAAGACTGACTCTACCTACATAATCTATATGTGAAAAGATTTTTTTTCATTACACTAGGTAAGAATTTATAATAATAATAAATATTTATTGAGTAATTAATGAGTAAATTTCAGGTCAGGCTCTGAATTCATTTAACCACCTTGATTATACTACTCTTTGTTACAGACAGGAAAATAAAGGCTTAAAGAAATAATGCCACATTCTCCCAGCTAGAACTGGACTAGCCAGGATTTGAACCAGTCTGCTTGAATCTAGAGACTATAAGCTCTTAACCACTCTGTTATATTTCTCATTTTAAAGAATACAATTTTCAGTTGTTCATAATAGAACAAGATTAATGAGTAAAAGAACAGTGCATTCTATTTTAGTGCTACTTTGATCTTTGAATCTCATGTTCAAGGCTTTACTTCTCATCTTTGAACATTCTATTCAAATATAAAATATTTCCCTCTTTGTGTATATTGGGAAACCATATTATTTACATTTTTAAGTAAATAATTTCATGTTTTTCTCTATTTGTATTTCCATTAAAATTGGTTCATGTGTGAGTCATGTTACTGAAAGTCATGAGTCATTCAGAGGCTTCATTATTTAAACCTAGCAGGTGATACCCTGGATACCTTATCAGCCTATGTAAGCCCACTTATCTCAGTGAATCTTGACTAGCAAAGGAATACCAATAGTACATTTGGAATCACCTTTTATAACAATATTTCTTTGGGACAGCAGAGTTTCTTGATAAAAGGACAAAAAATATATCCCCAGTACAGTTGGTTAGGCACTTACAGTTGCCTGATGTATGGGGGGTATGGAGACCCTCCCATCTCAAAGGCATTGCTGGCAGCCTAAGAAAGGAACTGGGAGAAACTTTAGAAAATTTGAATCTGGAGAGAGTGAGGGAAAGAAAACAGATGGAGTCAGAAATCTGGGAAAAAAGAAATAGTTGAGAGTAATGAATGAGGAGACCAGAAGGACTCCTAGTCTTTCCAACATTCTTTCTACCAGGGGACTCTCTTAGGGCCAGGATATCTTCCTATCTAAACAGTATCTCTTTTCACTGCTACACCCACAGATTTTGATTGGTAAGCTGACATTTTCACATTCATATTTATTGCTTTTGATCAGTTTTCTCATCTTCCTGCTACCCTGCAGAAGATAATTCTACAGATTTTCACCTATACTTTTGTTCCTAAAGTTCAAAATTCACAAATAACTGAAGCATTCTTAGAATATAAAATGTTAATGAAAAAAAATTAACTTACTAAAGAATTCTCTATTTTTCCTCTCCCTTTCTCTCTCCTTCCCTCTGTAATTGTTTCGTCTTTCAAATTTTAGTATAAATAAAGATTATCTAAGGAGTGTGTATTTTAAAAATGTAAAGATCCATGGATTTCACCTCCAGATAGTCTGGTCAAATAGGTCTTCAATGGAGTTCAGGAATCTCCATGTCTAAAATGTGTCCCAGGTGATTCTGTTAGAGGTGTTATAGGACCATCTTGAGTCCTATGACTTAGTGCTTAATAAGAAATGAAGTTCATAGGGAAGGTTACCAAAGTATCTTTACATATGTATATGGAAAAGTAAACAGAATCAGCATTTAGAGAGCCCAGAAGAAAAAACTCTACACAATATTTGAGTACACAATTAAGAGCAAGAAGTTGGTAACAATGGTGCCATCTTTTGGAAAGAAGTGTTAAGAATTTGGCCTGGGAGAACTTACCCTTCTCAGCCACAATGATCAAGAGAAGAAAATGAAAGATAATCCAAAGATAATCCATAGGAATCTTTCCTGTTCATATCCTTTCCTTGTACCAATTTCCCACTGGTAATTTAGCCATCAAATGCATTGACTTGATTGATTTAAGCAGAAAATGAAGACGGAAATTAAGTTTGGAGGATAGTAATGGGCAGTGCTTATGTCAAGAGATTGAGAAGGAAAGGAAGATTAATTTACTTTTTGACTACCAAGTCATATTGTTGGGTGGCACATTCTGGAAAGATGTCCTTCTATTACTGGATGAGCAACATTATCATCATCACTATCATATAATGGCCATCATCATGCATTGTTACCATTTATTTGTAACTGAGGACTGAATGCTATGGACTGAATTTTGTTCCCCCAAATTTATATGTTTACCCTAAGCATCCAGTGTGATTGTATTTGGAAATGGGGCCTATATAGAAGTAATTAAGGTTAAGTCAGGTTATAAGCGTAGAGCCCTGATCCAATAGGATTAGTCTTTATAAGAAGAGGAGGAGATACCAGAGGGATCTCTCCCCCCCCCCCCCCGCAACCCGGAAGGACCTTGGAAAGGTCATTTAAGAGACAGAAATAGTTGGCAATCTGCAAGCCAGGAGGAGAGCTCTCACAATAAACTGCCCCAGCCAGCACCTTGGTCTTGGACTCCCCAGCCTGCAGAACTATGAGAAATAAATTTCTGTTAAGCTGTTCAGTCCATGGTCCTTTTTTATGACAGCCCAAACAAACATGTTTGCTCTTGTTAAAGCCAAGAACCTTAATACATTCTCATTTAGTTGTCCTAGGAATTTGAAAATAACTGGTATGATCCATTTTAGTCAAAGAGCCCAAGTCTAGAGAAGTGAGGTACTAGTTAAAGAATAAAAATTGTGTGTTTGGAGGTATTAGGTGTAACCCAGTCTAACACCAGAACTTAAAATCCTAGTGATAGATAAAGCCATGCATATTTTTCATAGATGCATACAATTTGACTTTTGTTTTTTTTTATTATGGGTTTATAATTTGAATATTATATTTTTCTGTTAAAATCACTTTACATCTTATGTTATTTATTTGATAAGAGAGAAATCAATTAATAATTGTATAAACTTACTGGTGTATGTTGAATAGATTCTTTGTCAATGAATTTGTTATTATTTCTGTTTTAAAGGATTTCAGATTCTGTTTGATACAGTCAGAAATTTTGCAGTCTCTTCAGAGGAGGGCCCCCCCCCCCATAGGTGGAATATTTCTAGACACTAAAGCTTTGTGGCAGACTTCAAAGGAAAGTTGTCTAAGAGCAGCATGTATTTTAGAAGAGTTTCTCAAATGCTTTCTTGTTCTTTGTTACACTTTGTATTTTTAAATTCTTTGAAAGTAGGTATAGTGCCTCAAATTCAAAAGATGTTAGAAGAACCTAAACTAGATTTCTATTGGTTTAATTCAACATTTCTTTGAAAACATGCAAGTTGGCAGAGATAGAAGTTCCTCAAGGAGGTCCAGAATTTCAGTTCAGAAAAGACTGGTTGTCCGTAGACACACTGTTTCAAAGCATTTAACACTGTGATGTAACTTGAGAAGAACACTGGGCCCCACACAGGATATCTGAAAGATCAGCTGGGCGTATTTTCAAACAGAAGAATTTCCTATTAAGGTTAACTCCCTTGCTTGTATTAAAAGTTTCTAATGTTTCAACTCGAGGTACAATGATAAAAGAATTTGCAATCATTGTAAATGAAAAAACCAGCAAATATGTTGGCTAACCATTGGGATATAACTTCACTAAAGGAGAAGGAATCAGAGGTGTCTTTAAATTAAGCTTGAATAGATTTTGAAGTAATTCATTTTATTATTTTAAATAACTTCCTTAACAAAGGAAATAGGCATACCTGGGTGGCTCAGTTGTTCGAATGTCCGACACTTGATTTCAGCTCAGTGTGTGATCTCCAGGTTGTGGCATTCTGCTCCATGTCAGTCTCCAAACTTAGCGTGGAGTCTGCTTGAGATTTTCTCTGTCTTCCTCTCTCCCTGCCCCTGCCCCCACTCATGCGTGTGTGCTCTCTCAATTTCTCTGTAAATTTTTTTTAAAGGACATAACTCTTGCTGTTTGCCTTTTTCCTTTACTTTGCTGTTTTGACTTACATTCTGATAGTGCCAAAGAATAGAAACAACAACAACAACAACAAATCTAAGCTTTTGCAGTAGTGTCACTCTAACATTCTGAGCAATCAGTCATAATTTCTGCACTTCCAGTTCTGTTACCATGTTTAGTGGCACTAAATTATTGTTTTTCCTTGATCGGTGGTAAAATGGAAAGAATAGCAATTTTTAGGAGGGAGGAACCCTGAGATATTAAGTGACCCTCTCTTTCCTGAAGAGTGACTCAATGCTGAAGGAGAGCAGGTGCTCCCAGGCATCACACAGCCTGGTCTGACATTCCGTTTATGCTAATGTGGCAGCACCATGGTAAGCGGCAGTTCTCAGCAGTTTCCGTTTCCCTTGTCTCTGGTAGCTCTTCCCGAAGACTTGCAGATGCTAAAAGCAGCATCACCTGGTGGCTCCTTATGTTACCAGATTTCTTCCTATCTCATTTCTTGTTGGCAGTAAGTCCTAGTCATAATTACATAGCTCCTTGCCTCCTCCAACGGATTCAATCACATGCTTTTCCCTAAGGCTGGATACAGATTCAGTGACTCTCAAAATCCATTACCTTAAAGTAGCACAGCTCCCCCATTCCGCTCATGCCTGAAGGGCATTGTTGCCAGAGAAGACTTGCAATCTCTATCTGTCATCTCTCTCTATCATCATCTATCTGTCTAGATATGATATAATCCCTAAATATCACATAGGTCCCCTTGAAAAGTTATATATATACTAAACAAGTGCAAAACCATTTATCAAATACAGTGTACCCAAAAGAAGGCTGTCTTGCAAGCAATATTTTAACAGAACCACTATCACTGGCACACACTGCCAATATGAAGTATACCGTCACATTGACTTGAACAGATAAGCGTCACTATATTGCTGTATCTTATTTAGTGGCAGTGGTGTTAGTGATATTGGTCAACTCATAATATATTAACAAAATATTACCATGGGAGAAAAAAATGAGTAATACTAAATCCTTATATAGCCAATTATCATTACCTGAATAGTTTGTGAAAGTGGTTACAAATGTATAATATATCAAAAATGCCAATGTGTTAGAATTTCCAACTTAAAGGGGTCACAAGTAGAAGAATAATTGGTAACGAAGTTACTGGGAGGTCTTTATAACAAATGAAAGAAAGTTAATTTTCTCTCCCCTTACACATTCTAGAAATTATGTCCACAAAGTATGTAAAATTACCTAAACTGCATACATAGGAAAAAGATTTAGCTATAGAGCAGTGTTTATATTTAGCAGTTAGTGACAGAGCATGAACATTTATTAATACTCCCACATTAAGCTAATTTAAATTATACATCCTGAGACCTGCTATCAGAGATTCTTGACAATCAGACGAAAACACAAGCATGGCCACAAACACATAAACATACAGAATAATCAAGTTAAATACATACAAGTAGAAATACACTTTATACAAATATGTAGACATGAAATAGCAAATTACTTTAAAAAGTCCTATAATAATAGTTGAAAGAGAAAATGATGTATTATGAATCAGTTCTGTTATAGAAAAAGGACTTGAATGCTTTAAAGGAATATTTGAGTGTATGAAAATAATTTTACATAAACCTTGTTTTGGACACAACACCAATGTACAATTTTTTCTAAAGGCAAGAGCCACTTAATAGCTTTAATGGATCAAGTTTAGAAAATGTATCATTTAGACTTACTTTTATTTTTGTATGTGTAGTTCCTACTATTTATTTCTTTATCAGTTCAAAAAAATGGGAGAAATGATTCACTAGAATTTTGAGATCTGCTCTTTAAAAAATTGTTTTGTTTATCAGGTAACGACAGCTGCTTGTGTGTGTGTGTCTGTGTATGTGTGTCTGTGTGTGTATGTTTGTGTATGTATATAAGGGCTAGAGATAGAGATGGCTGGTATGCCTAAAAAAAGATCATGTTCTTTCTCACATCTCTTACTAGTAGAGTATTTACACAGAAAGTCAAGGAGAAGGAAAATATACTTTAAACATTTTTTGGTTATTTTATTACTCACTGCTTAAAAATTCTGCTCTATCGTTAGTAATATCCATATATTTTTCATAGGTGGAAATTAATTTGATGTAAAGGGACTGGCAGCTGAGTATATTGCCCAATAATTTGATCTGTGAAAAGAAAGAGAAAAAAAAAGCAAAGATCAATAAAATAGGAAAGGAGACAAAAAGAAGGAAAAGGAATGTAACAGCTCTCAAGGTCTATCAATAAGAATCATGTTTCTAAAAAATTTGTTAAGAAAATATCCACTTAATTTAGGTGATAGAATTATCTTCTGTTTCTAGTATTTTTGATAGGTAATAAAACAGGAGATTTAATACGTTAGTGAAAAAAACACATGCATATATTCTCTCATTCAGCAAGATTGGAATCTGCTTAATTAACAACAATAACCCACATTTGAGAGTTCCTTTTATATTTAGAGGACACAAGATTAAATTTTTCTATTGAAAATGTATTTATATATTTAGTGATACATTTCCAAAGTTCTTCCTAAATCATTTTCTAAATTTTTACACAGTGTCCTGTATTTTGTTCCCAGGAAGCTTTTATACAGTGCTTTTATACAAGCTGATTTTTGCTTCCCCTCCCTAGGCCCCCACATTATCTATATGTGTTTACACATTTCACTATAATGGCCCCAGAGGAAGTATTATGGTCCATCTCGTCGATAATCCATGTTTTAAATTCTCTAAATACATGGATGGCATTATCAGCTATCACTGTACTGCTCTCCATTTTAAGAAGTACCTAAATACATATTTACCAGCTTAATCTGTATCTTGAAAGGTCCCTAAGTGTGTATTTATATGATAAAGTGTACTGACACAACGCAAACTGACCTTTTTGCACTGTTTTTTAATTATTAAAATAAAACACAAAGCTGTAGGGTACATTTAAAGCACATGTTTAGTTGCACAACTATTTTCTTTTGGAAAAATGGCAGAAGTATGTAAATGGCTTTTGGCCGCTAACTTTTATAAGTGTCCTAGAATCAAAAATTTTGAACAAATTACCTGAGAGTCAATACAATATAAGAAATGCTCAGAGTATTTTCTTTTTCTTCCCCCCACCTCTTTTCTTCCCACATTAGCAAGGATATATGTGGCAGGATAAAGTATCTGTTTCCAAAAATAGAAACCTTCATTGATTATAAGATATGATATTTATTTATTTATTTGACAGAGAGACAGATAGCACAAGTAGGCAGAGAGGCAGGCAGATGGGAAAGAGAAATGGGCTCCCCATTAAGCAGAGACCTTATGTGGGGCTCAATCGCAGGACCCTGGGACTATGACCTGTGCCGAAGGCAGATGCTTAGCTGACTGAGCCATTCAGGTGCCCCGAAAATGTGATTTTTGATATGCCCCATTACCCAAAGAATTCCTACAGAATGGATCCTCTTAATTTGCATGTTACTTAGGTTGTGTGATTTTTAGGGACTTTTATTTGGTTTAGAGTGGAATACTTTCTTTAGTTGTATATGTTTAAAACTTTATCTACTGATTCAAACTAGAAAGCAGACTTGTGCATAATGTGGAATATGAGGTATTAAGGAAACACACATAATGCAGAATTAAATAGTAATACATATATTTATGTGTTTTTTCCCCCTAAATTAACTAGACTGAAATCTCTCATAAGGCAGTCACAGATCTTCACTCACCCCATGACTCTCCTTGTCAGCTGTGTCTCAGAAATGTGTTCTTGAAAACATGAATTGGAAAGTCTACTACTGCTGTATATTTGAGTCGGATTTGTTAATCGCACAATGCATTGGACACAACTGAAGTAAATTTGGAGATTTAAGCCACAAATGCGCATATACATGATACCTTCACAGAAGAGCATTTCTAAGGGCATTTACTGACTTGTACCTGGGTGGTACCTTCATTTAAAATCCAAGCGACAGTATGAGCTTCCATCTCACAATCCCATTCCTCTGGGCTGTTCCACTGGAAGATCCTCTTTGTGACCCCAGCAGCAGGCCCAGCTCATGTGTTTCAGGCTTGTCCAGGTGGTCCTACAGTAGATTTACTATTCTCCGTATCTCACCAAGGATTCTGGACCATGCTCCTGTCCCTGAACAAGTGTCTGTGTCTGGGAAGATAGAGGTGCTGTTTAGAATAGTCTTTGCCTCTGCCCTCAGACCCAGGGATTGAAAGTGAAGAAAAAGTCTGTGTAGAACAGAGTTTGGGCTGTGATTACCAAAAGAGAAGGAGGTAGATTCTTGTCTGAAAATAAGGACAAATATCCCATACATGTGACTCTAAAATTTTAATAGGTCCAGACACTAGTGTGCTCACCAGAGAATATTGCGGTGGGGTGTGTGTGTGTGTGTGTGTGTGTGTATGCAAGCATGTATTTGTGTCTGTGTCTCTAATAGACCTGATCTTCTAGATGTTCAGCTCCACCAGCAGATAATTTTGTCGGTGCGGTTAGGTGGTTTATAATATTTGGGTTTTTCCATCTGTCTCTGTCTACATTTAAAATACAACCATTTACCATCTCAAAACAGTGAATGCAGTAGCACTTCTACTTAATGAAGGCTTAGTCAGAATTATCTTTGCTGAGGGCACACACCTGCGTGTAGCTGGCATCTCCAACCTGGGTCTACCTGACGTTCACTGCCGATAATAATTGATTTCCTTCCTTCAGTCAACTTAACATAGATCAAGAGTGAAGTGGTACTTGGCTACATACACAATCTCAGCAGCTGCAATTTTGCTGTTGCCTGTCAGAGTCCGTCTTTTACGGTTTCCATAGAGGCTGGGCATGTTACTGAATTTAATTTTGAAGCACTGACTGATTCCTCCCTATGCATCTGAGTTAGAGAGACATCCCACACCCATAGATCTGAAAAGAAAATCATCTCCTTTACCATCATTAAATTTGTACCTTTCCCTCTTTATTAAGTACTTATAATAATTTTATAATATTTCATCCTCATTACCCAAACATTGACAGATGACATTTTATTCTCATGCCCCAAACATCAAGATTAATAAATGGGTAATACCAAACAAGGTATATACACGATCCGTCCTAAGTTGTTGTTTTATGCTCAAATTGGAAGTAGTTTTATGCCATCCTCAGTTTAGAAAAAAGATGATGTTTCCTTATTTTTATAATTTGAGGAAAATAATGTATTGTCTTGGGGGCTACAGTAGGTCAAATATTCAGTGGGAACTTACTGTTCCTTTCAGAGGCATCATTCAAAGTCTGAAAAAAGTGATGGAGAAAAGAGTAGGGACCAGGGGAAAGGATCATGAATTGCTCTTCCCTCTTCAATGCATGTAGCTTTAAAGAACTGGGATTTTAATCACATTAGAATTAATTTGCTATGCGTACATTGGGAAAAGGAGTGAGGAAAATAAATTTCCTTTTTCCAAGATAATGCTTAAAAAAAGGCCGGGTCATTGGTAAGTTATTTTACAGCTGATACTGCTCTGATACATGATGGTAGCTATGTGAGGATTTATTGGTTTTCAAAAAACCTTATATATAATTTCATATAGAAAAAAAAAGATAAAAGATAATTTTAAACTATGAACTTAAATGAAGCTACATCTGATGTTAGTGAAGTATGGCATTGTATGCCTAGAGGAATCCATGGCAACATTCCCATCTGGTTTTCCTCCAGTGTTCTCCACTCCTAGTTTCCTATACTGGGAATCAGAGTTACCCTACTCTGTCCTTTCCCTCATCTTACCTTTGATTGTTCTCTGATATCTAATTCTTACCTTTAGAACGTCATATTTCCCCCACACTGTCCTAATTGAGCCCTAATTGTCTTTTATCTGAATTAATATGATGATTTTATACCTTCCCATGTAAATTTCTAGTGAGAAAAATAAAGTAATAAAGAGATTTACCCTGGGAGGACTCCAAACAAAACTTCAGATCCATGTTCAATTCTCCAACTTGGACGGCAGGGTTGTGTGAGCTACAGGGTAAATCTTAGAGTGTCTCCATTAATATTTACAAAAAAAAAAAAAAAGAAGAAAAAAGGATATTAATTGTTGTTATTACTTTCCTAAACCCAGATATGTGAATTTCCAAAGTGTTATAGATGGGGCAATTCAAATATGGCATGAGTCTAAAGTCATTTTTATTGTTTTTTTTCATTATTGTTATGAAATATGTTGATGATGAAAACTAGAGAAAATGTGCTGTACTATAGAGCTCTAACATTTTATAACCTGTGGCTAATTCTTAACTGTATTGCTAGATTCTAACTATGTTAAAAAATACTTAATTTATTTTCAATAGCATATTATGCTGTTTTAATTTGCACTGCTTATAGCCCATTTAATTAAACATAAGAAAAACAGGCATATAGGGGGAAAATCACATAATTGTCATGCAGCGTACATAGTAGAAGGATTCCTGATTTTTTCCTAAGACTAAGATGATTGTCAAGAAGACTTTTATATATGCCTGTATTTATGCATTCCTGATTTAGGGAGCTGCAGGCTATTGTAAAACTCATTATCATAATTTTCATTTTTTTTCACTTTGCTACCTCTTAAAGATAGATACCCTGTCTTTTAAACATATTTGGATCTAATCTAAATGCCCAGATTTAATCACATTGAATTTTTAAAAATAAGTTATCTTTGAAAAAACTAAGATATTTTTATGCTAGAGTTTTCTTTTAAGCTGCTCATGAGGCAACAATTACATGAGAATTCAGACTGAGACAAGCCACTGAGGTGCTGTTTTCAGTACCCAAATGGTCTCCACAAAACAGAGCATCGAGGGGTATATTTTTTTTCTTTTAACTTGACTTCATTTCTCTCTAATTAGTAGTGTGCAATGTACCATTGTGATGCCTGCTTCACCCTCTTGGTTCTTGCACCTCCCCTTGGGGATTTCCCAGCTGTTTTGCTCTCCTGTTGTAATTGAAATCTTACTTGTTCCAGCCTGTAACTGATAGTGAACCCAACCATTTTATGTTTGTCATGCAACAGATGTACAACAGAAACTCTCAAAGTGGCATATGGAAAAACTGCCCTACTAGAGTGAAGTCAGATCCACTTCTATGTCACAATTCCATTCTCTCAACACTTTGTGATTTTTCTCTTCCTTGAAAGTGCTTTGTTGCTGCAAAGTCAATGTAAAATCATAATACTCATTGGCTATATGATGAGTCTTCTTAGCCTTGTTACATGATTCTATATCTATAAGGGCCTCATAGAATAATGTAGATGATTTAATATAATAGGGCTCTCTACACACTTCTGTCAAGTCTGGTCACCTCTGTTAAAGTAAAATAATTAAGTTTCCATGAACTTGTCTTGCTCACAAATAAATCGAGTGATGTTTGAATTAGTTAACTATATTTCTTAAATTAAAAAAAAAAGAACTTGCAAAATGAACCTCCAAATCAATTAATTCCAATTATAAATACACCTGTAATTCAAGAGTCATTCAAGAACCATTTGCTTAAAAAGAAATACTATCTTTCTGGGCTCTTGGGTGGCTCAGTCAGTTAAGTGTCTGTCTTCATCTCAGATCATGATCCCAGGGTCCTAAGATTGAGCCCTGGTGTCAGGCTCCCTATTTAGTTCATCCTCTCCCTCTTCACTCCCTCCACTTAATGCTCTCTTGTGCTCTGTCAAATAAATAAATAATTAAAAAGAAAGAAAGAAAGAAAGAAATATCTTTCCAATATAACATGAAGGATCTTTGTAATTGATTCCAGATTATGGGATATATTATATTTTCAACAAGTAGTGTTGGATGCTTTGTAGATTGTTTGGTAGGCTTTTTTAAGGATATGTTAGGCCCTGAGTAGCTTAACTAGTGTGGAAAGAGGGTGGGCACCTGGATAACTCAGTAGTTAAGTGTCTGCCTTCAGCTCAGGTCAGTATCCCAGGGTCCTGGGATAGAGTCCAGTATCAGGCTCCCACTCAGTGGGGTGTCTGTTTCTCCCTCTGCCCTGCCCCCTGCCATGTTCTTGGGCATGCTGTCTCTCTCTCTCTCTCTCAAAAATAAATTTTAAAAAACTTAAAAAAGAAGAAGAAGAAGAAATAGACAGGGCCTGGACTGAGCAGAACTGTCTAGGGTAATTGGCTATTTCTTAGGATGGAAAACCCTTTGCAAGTGAAATGGGATATCCAATTACAACATCCATTGCCCTAGGACTTTTAAAGTAAGTTATCTAACAAAATTAAATCCAGAAGGAAAAATCTGGAAGTAAAATGTTTGGGTAGTGGGGAATCGGGAAATAAAATGAACAGCAACTTCTTTCTGCAAGTATTCTTTTTAATTTTTAGCAGAACCTCAGTCGGTCTCTGAGAACGTGAGGACCAAGGTAGGAGGAAAAAATAATTGACAAGTGTCTAGGGTAGTACTAGGGTACCAATCAATGGTCATATAATCCAAGTCTAAGTTCTGAGCCCCAGTGGAGACCACAAGGGCTCCTTAGCTAAGTGAGGCAGAAGCCTGAATGACTGATGGTATCAGAGATGTATTTTTGAAAAAAATGATTGGTGATATTGTAGCCATCGGGTTTGAGAATAGATTAAGTGGAGGATGGAGATGAGTTAAAGGGCTACTAAAATATCCAGGTGAGATACCAGAATTGAACAGAGGACCTGGGGAATGCCTATGGCATAAGATATTTCAGATGTCAAAGTGGCATGACACTCCAGGAAAATGTGGCAAGTGGCCCAGATATCTGTAGGCTGACTGACCGGAAAATGTAATATTGACAGAAGGTGGAAGTGGGGAAATACTGAAGGCAAAACGGATCTGGGAGATAAAGTAAATAAATTAGGCACCTAATACCTTGGAAATTCTTTTGAGATATCTAGACACAGTATAAAGTAATTATTTAGAAGCAGGAATTGGGAGGGATATCAGATTAGATAAACATTAAAAGGTAATAGTTGCATATTAACCAGTTATATAATATTTAAATATATTTCAGAACCTTCTGTAAGAGGTCATTTTTGAATATAAATATATTGAAAAGTTAATATAATATTAAAAACTTTAAATAATTTTAATACCATTCTTTCTTTGAAATAACTTATGTTTATACAAAATATATTAGCTAGGGAAATGGTTAAAATCTCGTTATTATATTTTGCTGTTTATGAAAGCAGATTGGATTATCATTAGAGAAGTTAATTTTCTTACACCAGCTCAAAATTTACTTGCAGTGCCTTTTTTTTTGTTCTGAATTATTCAAATAGTTGACATTATTTTTAAAGTGATCACTTCTCCCTTTTATTCAAAAGTCTGTTACTAGAGATTAGTGCCTCATACATTATAAACAGAGCAGAGAAATGAGCTGCACTAAATAATTCTAGTATATCATGTTCGCCTTTTAAGTGAAAAAAGAATAGAAACATGGCACTTATATTTAGCTATGTTTGTAATAAGATGTGGCTATAAACTCATACATTTTATTTCAATTGTAATATTAAAACGCAAACATTCACATAGGTTTTTATGTACTATAGTTTTTCATGCTAGCAAGAAAGATTGTGTTAATATTAGTTCAATTTTAATGAAGTAGAACAAAAGGTTGTAAAATATATCAAATACATTTTAGCTATTAATATCAGAACAAGTTTTCTCCATTGAAAGCCTGGCTGAATTTTACATGATTCTTAAAGTATATATGAATATGTAAAATTTTACTTTATTTATGATAAATTCATAGTTTACATTTTTCAAATGATTAACACACCAACAGTTTGTTTTTGTTTTTGTTTTTTTTTAAAGTGAATACTTTTGAAGGTTAAATTAAATAAAATACTTTTGTGGACATACAATTTAAAGTCCGTGGTACTGCTGAGTTGATTTTATTAGTCTCCATATCTCAGATGGCTGAAGTACACCTAGAGAAGGTCTTTAAAAGAGAAAAAGTAAATGGCTCTCTGGTTAGACTCTGGTGAGTTGTCGAGACTCACAGAAGACTGAAAGATGAGAAAAGATAATGTGGAATGAAATATATGTTCTGTAACATGAATATATATTTAGAAACCTGGAAGTAATGGTGATGAGTACAAAACTGGAAAATTTGGCATAGTGGATTAATCTCATTTTTAATTTTTTATGCCTTAATTTTAATTTTTGATGTTTCATTTTTTCTTTTATATTTCCATAAAAATCCAGATTCCAGTTTCATTCACACCATCTTCCTATTGTTTTTGCACTTTCAGGCACTGATTAAAATGGGAGAGGAAGAAGCTCTTGGTGTGAATTCCCATGGGTGTGTGTTTGGCAGTCTTGTAGTGTAACTCTATCTATTCCCTGAGGATTGCCTTTATCTTCCTTGAAGCTTATTTGATGAAAATATTACCAAACTACATAGCTACACAAAGATGGCTTGGAAGATTGCTATTTATAGACAAAGTCATTTCAGCATAAAAATTTGAGACGCACGATACTTTGGACGCATTTTTCATAGGCTTGGGAGCAGGGCAGAATTTGAAGCAAGGGACAGAAAAAAAGAAAGATTTCTGCTCACTTTGTTTCCCTCCTTCCCTTCCCCACTACTTGATTCAGAAAAAGGATGTGAACAGGAATCAGGACAAGAAACGAAGGAGGCAGAAACAGGCTTAAAAATGGCAGGTGTTCCAAAGGGAGTCCAGCTTGCTGAGGACAGAAGGATGCGATGGTTCTTCTGAGCATGATCTTTGGAGCCATTTATTTTTGCCTTATTTTGTTCAGATCTGTTAAGTTTCCTACCCCTCACTTTCTGTCTCCATAAAAGGAAGCCCCTAACAGTATGTTAGTTAGTTCATGGGTGAGTTAATATACACAAAGTGTTTGAAATGGACCTGGTGTATTGAAAGTGCTGGGTGAGCATTTGTTGAATACAAAATAAAAGGACACTCAAAAGAGTACTCCCTTTTGAGAGATTTTGGAACTAAAGCAGACAAAAAATTAAAACATGTCACTTAACAGTACTTCAGAAGTTGACCTTCATAATTTTGGTGTATTTTGTGACATAGCAATTCCATCCATGGGTATATATGCCAAGGAAACCTTCACAGATTCCATACAGGTGCCTCCATGCTGTCAGTGAGGACGCTGATTGTTAGCGTTTACATTTGGGTCCTTAGTATGTGAGGAGCTCATTGGTAAGCAGTTTTTGTACATTAACACATTTACCCCTCGGGCTAACTACATGAGTAGACTATTTTATAGGTGAAGTATTGAGGCCCAAATAAATGACATGCCAAAGGTTACAAACCTAGTCCATCAGGGATCTGAAATTCAAGCCCAAACCATCTGACATGGAATCTTGCTTTTACCTATCAGTCATACCAAATGAAAAGTCAGGCACAGGGAAAGCTGCTGATAGATTGATTCAGAAGCACTTTCTCGACATCCACAGAGGGCCAGAAACAGTTTTAGATATGCTAATGAAGCAAAAGTGGGGGGTTGGGAAGAATGGTGTTCCCACTCTCAAACAGTTAGGCTTTTCTTGATTAAGACAGATATATCAGCAAAAATTACCATGTACTGAAATGGGTTGTAAAGGTGCATGGAAAATAGAGTTAATTTCTGTGTCTCTATGTCTGGGATTCAGGTGAAGACATAGTAGAGAACCGAGACTATGAATGAAATCACTAAGAAGGTCAAGAAGAGGTTTGAAGGGTACCAAGATGCCTTTCCAAACAATAGGACATCTTTAAAAAATCATGTGGCAATGATATTTAAATGTGAAAGGAATGTGATAAAAGAAAGGGCAATTTGTAAAATTTGCATATCATAAAAATTACTGATACTCCAGTCATCAAATTGAAGTAAGCAGTTGGGAAAAAGATTTTGCATCAGATTTTCATTCTTTTTTATTCCTAAGAAATGTAGAGCCAACAAATTAGGGGCCAAAGGTATAGAAGAAATGGCTTTTATTTTGAACTTCAGGGTTCACTAGTGTGGACAATATCAAATTCAGACAAATATCGTGTCTTTCATCTGTTTCCCCATGTGACTAAGTGTACTATCACTTTTATTCCTCTCTATTCTGTACACAGATGCTGTTTTCTTTGGTTCTGATGTTTCAACTCACTCAACATTACTTTCATGCTCAAATCTCTGTATTTCTTATACTGGAAAAAGAAATGCTGGTTCTTTTATATTTTAAATTCATAGCACTTTTGATTTGCAACTTTTATCTCCAATTAGATATTTAGGGTCATATTTAAGCTTTTTTTCCTCCTTTTTATAATTTGAGTGAATACCTTTATTTTCTCCTTAAAAATCTGTTAATAAGTATATATTAAATGAGTTGGGAGGGCAGCCTGGGTGGCTTAGTCTATTAAGCCTCTGCTTTTGCCTCAGGTCATAATCTCAGGGTCCTGGATGGAGCCCCACGTCTGGCTCTCTGCTCAGCAGAAAGCCTGCTTCCTCTTCTCCCCCTGCCTGTCTCTCTGCCTACTTGTGCTCTCTCTGTCCAAAAAAAAAAAAAAAAATCTTTTAAAAAGATTAAAAAATGAGCGGGGGGGGGATGACCCCTTTCAAAAATAAAATACATGATTTTCTTCTAATATTTTCTGTTCAAAAGTGTACTGATTTTAAATTCATTATTTAAACATACATAGGCTAAAATTCTAGCGCAAAAAATACTTGTGAAGGCCGGGTGGTTAGGAGGAAAACAAGTTTTGTAGCGTCATAACAAAACCTCAAAGAAAAGTGAACCCAGCGTCTCCCCCAGATTTGGTGGGAAGAAAAGAACTGCAGATCATTCGTCACTTTTGTATCATGACCTCTGCTGAATTCACTAGCAAAGTCTGTGTTACTGAATCACAATGACAGAGCCAAATACAAATGTCACGACTTCTCTGTGTTCCCTGGGTCTTGCCACATCACCATCACCATTTTCTATTCCCTTCCTGGGACACTTTGGAAGATTTAAAGGCTTTCAGCCTAATCTGACTGGCTCCACACAAACACCTGGAGCTTTGCCAAGGAGCCGAGCCCGATTATGTCAACAAGATGGCTTCGTCCACAGGGGAGCTCCAGACGGGTATGCAGGAGCTCTGAGAACTGCCATGAATTAGCTTTATATGCTCCGAGAGGCAATTTCCTATAAAAACAAACTTCAGAAGCTGCCAGAGGAAATTGTTTCCCATTGGAACCGGGCCTAGCTAGCGATTGTCTTTAACAACTGTGTCACTTTGGTAGCTCGTCCTCAGGACATACCATGTCCTGCACTTGGACTTCAGTTTCAAGACAGAAAACCAAAGCCCAGTTAACACTGCCCATGTCAAAACACTTCTGTAAGAATCTTGGAGCTGCTGTTCAACACCCCATTATTTAAGTTATTGTTTTTAAGTTTCAAAGTTAGCTAGCTAGATAGAGATTTTCTGATCTCAAAGAGGGTAGGTCCTATGACTTGAAGGAGGTCATTCTGTGAAACTTAGAATCCAGATTATGCGGAACACAAAGCACTCTTCAGTTCATTAGCCTTTTGCTAAAGTGTTAAATGGAACAGTAGGAAGCTTCACTTAAAGGTATCTTTAAATATTAGTGGCATTTAAATAAGCCTTATGCATTTTGACTCTGTTCTATTCTTTCCAAAGTGTGTTCCAGCTGAAAGACCACAGGGAAGGTTAACTCTTAGCTTCCCCAGTATACTCTGAAATTGCTATCTTAAACAGCAATCATTTGGGGTACAACAGCTACATATACGAGCAGTGCAATATAATGACTTTCTTTTTACGACCTATAAAGGAAATACCTAGAGTTCGTGATGATTCTAGTGTTCTTCTGGGCTTTTACAAAATTTAAAAATATCTGTAAATTGCAATTTTGGGTATGGTTTTATATATACCTTCAGAAGTGCATAAACATTTAGATCATTAGGCATATAGAAATTATGTTCGGGCTAGTAAATTGGCAAATGTATATTGAGGGGATGTCAGAATATAAAGACTACGTGGATATAAAGAATGTCATTTTAATGGAAAGGAATGAATTTGTAAGAGCTGAGGTTTTTTTCATTCTACTGGAAGGTAGAATAGGTGTTCTTTTCTTCCACAGAAACAGACATTTTGGTGATGCTTTCATGGAACTTAAGTATTTGTCAGTTAACTGTCAGCTATGTAAACAGTACCAAGTAAAACTAGTCATGGTCAGGGCATCTCTGTTACTAATCACCTGCTATCCATATTTTCCTACACAACTAAGAAAGAATCATTCAAATCTCAAGTTTATGAAAAACAGTTTTCATTATAAATGCCTAATCTGCAAACATTATATGATGTCAATTCCCTTATGCAACTGTAACTTCTTTTCTATGTGAAATTGCACACTTAAACTAAAAGCTATATGCAGAAATGGGTAGAAATGTCATAATCATGTGTTCATTTACCTGCTAAAAATCATTAATCATGTACCCTCATTAAAATAATCTTCCTGGCAGGGTGCCTAGGTGGATTAGTCCATTAAGCATAGGACTTTTGATTTCAACTCTGTCTCTCCCTCTGCCCCTCCAACCCCCCCTCAAAAAAAAAAAGTAACTAAAAAATAATCTTCCTGGCTTTTTGAAGAATACAAAGATAAGCAACAGTGCCTACCCTCAGTGTGGTTGTACTCCCTAAATAGGAAGGGCAGTTATACAGTTGGTAAAGAAAAAAAAAAAAAAAAACCAATAAAAAACAGATTTTGATGCTGGCCACAAGGAACAGAGGGTATAAGGAAGAGGAGATTATAATTCCCATGGCCTTGGGTTGGAGAGAGGATCAGCTAGGATGTTATGGAGGAGTTGACATTTCCCGACAGTGAAGTAAAACCTGTAGAAATAGGAGTAAAGGAAGGAAAAAAGACAACAGGACTAGTATGACCAAGGCAAGACCTGGGCTTCTGGAAGGAGTTTCAGTTTAGTTCGGTTAGAATGAAGAAAGAAGGAGATAAGATGGGGCACATCCCCTGAACGTTACTTCGAGGAGTCAGTAAAGATGGTGGAGCAGGGAGGTGAGAGCATCACAGCTGTCTTTGGGGTATGTTGACCAGGTGTTAATGTGCAGGATTGTGGGGAAGGGAGAGATTTATTGGCTAGGAGATTACATGTTCAAGTTTTTGATTTAAGATAGAGGCAATGAGAATGAAAAGAAAGGGACACTTTGAGATGCCGAAAGACTTGATAACTGATTCTTTTGTGGTGTAATGAGACAGGGTTTAAGATCTTGAGCCAGAGTGACTCTGAGCCTGTCACTTCTATCAACAAGCACAGGGAGCAGAAGGATACTGATGGCCTTAGCTCTAAACTGTGCTGTGTATGGTTAGTGTAGCACTGATGTTATCATCCAGTGGCTTAAAGACCTTAGGAAAGGCTCTAAGACCAGGGAAACAGTGGGTGATCATGTGACTTGAGCTAATGTCTCTGAACTGATATTAAAAGCAATTTTTAAGACAAAATCATGGGTAAATACATTTTTAATTTTATTTGACTAACTATTTGGGAAAGGCATTATAACCTGAACAGGTTATAACCTAAATAGGATCACCCTCTATATAGAAAAATAGAGATTGAGAAATGGATGACCATTAGTGATATCTATATCTATCTATCTATACACTCATTCATATATGGTACATTCTCAATATATGTAAAATATTTCTATATATTTGATTTTGCATAAATGTCTATGAAACATATTAATAATTATAACTTATCATTAGAGGTAAAACTTGGGGAAAACTACATTATAGTGAGTTACAGTGTTTAAATTTCTGCAAGATGTTTTAAATACTTTATTGAATCTAAGAATATTCTAATTCTGCTTTAATTATTAGTCACCTTGTTAAATAAAGATTTTAATTTATTGATTTGACAGAGAGAGATAGACAGTGAGAGGGAACACAAGCAAAGGGAGCGGGAGAGGGAGAAGCAGGCTCCCCACCAAGCAGGGAGCCCAATGTGGGGCTTGATCCCAGGACCCTGGGATCATGACCTGAGCCAAGGGTAGACACACAACAGACTGAGCCACCCAGGCAGCCCAGTTATTAGTCACCTTTAAGTATGTTAAATTCTATATAAATTTTATATGCTCTAAGTTTGTTTTCTTGAGTATAATCAAACAATACAAATTTTATTTATAATCTTTAAAAAATGATTTGTATCTTGGGTTAGATTGTGTTCTTTTCAGCTAGCTGTGCTCCCATACCCTTTGTGTACTGTTATTATATCAAAAAGAATTTTTTTTTTTGAGGTTGTTGACAAGTTACTATTATCCTTTAGCTCTGTGAAAGTTGAGGGGCCTCCTCTGGTTTGGTGTGAGTCCGATAGCATATTTAAGCAACTGTGTGAAGAGAAAACAGATGTGTTTGCAATATTTTCCCATAATTTTATGTCCTATGAAAAGGTAACATACAAGGAATTATACGGCCCTTTTTGAGCTTTTGTTTTTCCACTGAGGTTTTCATTATATTACTCAATTGATAGGCATCTAACTCTATTAACAGTGTTATCCCAGAAGCTGAGAGGCATGTGCATGCCCAGGTAAAATCTATTCTTCAATTTCCCTCACAGATTGTAACCCCAGTATACCAACAGTGATCTACAAACCTGAAGCTGAAAGCTAGACACTCATCATGACAACAATTACTTTGGACACATCTTAATATACAGGCCCATTTCTCAGTCTCAGATTTAATTTGGTGCTTCAGATGAAATCCTATTTGTGAAAATCAAATAGAGGTTAACTGAAGATTAGGCTTTTCTGCTGTTTAAATGTCCTCAGCTTTGATGTGACACTAGTGTGACATCTAGGTTTTATTTCCGTATCCCTATCGGTTCTACCTCTGTGTGTCAGAGATCATTTCCTCCTGCCAGTTAACAAACACAAGTGGCGCACAAGAATTAGTATGCTCGTCACGGCTCCTATCATTTTGGAATTCCCTTGTAACAACTCAGAATATAAAAGGCAAGAAAAACATTGCCTGCTTCGTGCAGCTTAATTTCTAGGAAGACTGGTGTTGGGAAGCCACGCCTCATACTTTATACTGTCAATTTTAAAAAAGACTTCTAGGCTTGAAACAAAAAGAGGTCGAAAGGTTTGTTGTTGTTGTTGTTGTTGTTGTTATTGTTTTTAAGATTTTATTTATTTATTTGACAGAGAGAGAGATCACATGTAGGCAGAGAGGCAGAGACAGAGAGAGAGAGGAGGAAGCAGGCTCCCCGCTGAGCAGAGAGCCTGATGTGGGGTTCCAACCCAAGACCCTGAGATCCTGGTCTGGGTTAAGCAGAGGCTTTACCCACTGAGCCACCCAGGCACCCCATGAAAGTGTTTTTAAAAAATGTAAAATGCTGCACAGCAGTCAATACAAATAATACTACACATTTTGGGTCAACAACCTTGTACGCACCAAAGATCTGTATGACAGACAAGAGATCCCACTGCTGAGAGAGAATGCCCTTCTCTGTAGTGTGCATCCACCCAGAGAGCCTGACTCCATGGAACTCACGGTCCTCTTCAGGCTCCTAGAGTCCGTTGGTAACAAATCATGGTATAAACTCCTGTCCGTGAACTGACCCACCTGAGAGGCCTTGTTTTTGTAATAGCTGCAGCGGTTCCATCTAATGTGTTTTCTTTTTCTTTTCTTTTTTTTAAGTTTTTATTTATTTATTGGACAGAGAGAGAGATCACAAGTAGGCAGAGAGGCAGGCAGAGAGAGAGGAAGAAGCAGGCTCTCCGCTGAGCAGAGAGCCCGATGTGGGGCTCGATCCCAGCACAGTAGGATCATGACCTGAGCCGAAGGCAGAGGCTTAACCCATGAGCCACCCAGGTGCCCCCAATGTGTTTTCTATGAGCATTTTTTGCTTAAGTATTTGTGTCCCAGGCACAAAGTTTGTGAAATGTACAATTTGAAAAGCTGAAATTTAATAAAAAATATTATCTAGCTCTAATGTATGTATGTATTAATCATCTTGATTTCATTCTCTTCTTCCTAGAAAAAAAGTATTTAAAAGCTGTTTATGCAGTTGTGAAAACTACTCAACTCTGTATTTAAGATACTTTGGGTTGGTTTACACATTTATTGGCCAGGGATAAATTTAAGTATTGAAAATGTATACATTTTGAATTTCATAGAAGTGATCTAATAATTTTACTGTAGGTATTGACACCTACCACTAGGGTATAGGACCTTAATTAAATATCAATGTCTCATAACTCAGTACTTAATCTCTTGGGATTTTTTCATAATATAATTGTAAATAATACCTTTGATTATATATTATATGTATTTATGGATGTACATATATTAATATTTTGTCTTTGGTTCATATTATTTTTAATTAGAATGTATTTATGACCTAATTTTAAGAACCTGGAGTTGTTCATTTGTGGATATATATTTAATATAACCTGCTCTTTTTTAGAAAAGTTGATAATAAGGGGGGGTTAATGACTGCTGGCAAACCAACCAAATTGTCTCAGATAAGGTAGCCGTTAGCCTTTTAAAGAATAAGCTGAAATTTGAGCAGTCATAAAATCACTTGTTGAACCTGAAGTCTTTAGTTTCCTTCCTATCTGTAGTCCTATCTCCATTTAAAAAATCATATCCTAGTGTACACTGCTAGTCATTGAGAAGCAAAGTACGTGTTATCTATTTTGTCTGTAGTTCCAAGGACTTGCTCTGGCTTTATTCTCATTAAGGTTTCAAAGATGTTTTTGTAATATTTATAACTCAGCTTGGCCAATTTGTTGCTGTTTTGTTTTTCTCTCAACAAACTCAAGACCAAAGTAATAAAAAGTTGAAACAGTTTCTCTTTCTTTTATATAATTTTTATATGTTTTAGCCTTAGGGTCATATGTAGATGAGTTATGTTTTTAATATAAACTTCAGATTTTTTAATAAAGATGTGATAAGTTAAAAATGTGGAGTGTGGGGCTAGTTTGGAGCTTGATCTCGGGATCCTGAGATCATGACCTGAACCAAAATCAAGAGTCAGATGTTCAACTAGCTGAGCCATCTAGGTGCCCCCCAAATCTGTAGTTTTTTAAACAATTTCAAAGGGGTATCTTTCTATTTCACTTTTTAAAGTAAGGTTAACTGAGGAATAGTTTCACACAGTAAAACTTCTTTCAATATACAGTTGCTGCGTGTTTGACAAATGGACACAGTTCTATAACTACCAACACAGTCAAGATACGGAGCATTCTGTCATCCCCAGTATTCCCCCTGTCCCTTATGATAGACCCCTCCCCCAAACCCAGCTTTTGATAACCTCTCCTCTGTTTTCTGTTCCCAGATTTTTGCCTTTTCCAGAATGTCACATAAATAGAATCTTCCATTGTGTAACCTTTGAGTTTGGTTTTTTACTTGTCTTTCATTTTAATAATGCCATTATTAATTCCCTTTTATGCCTGTTTATAACATTTAATAGAGACAAACATCCTTATCAAATGTGGGTTTGGTAGGAGGTATAATTTTTAACTCAACCTATGTAAGTGATAAACATGTTTATTCTCCTTAAATTATTATCATAATTTTGACAAATGGCTTACCATAACATTTAAAGAGCAATTACTGTGGATCTCCAGGAGACATTTAAGTTACTCAAATTTCTTTAAAAAATTCTTTCTTTATTCTATACCTTCTCCCTCCTGCTCATTGTCACTTTTTCTTTTCTTTTTTCAGATTGTATTTTTTTTTAATTTTTTATTTTTTATAAACATATATTTTTATCCCCAGGGGTACAGGTCTGTGAATCACCAGGTTTACACACTTCACAGCACTCACGAAAGCACATACCCTCCCCCATGTCCATAATCCCACCCCCTCCTCCCAAACCTCCTCCCCCCAGCAACCCTCAGTTTGTTTTGTGAGATTAAGAGTCACTTATGGTTTGTCTCCCTCCCAATCCCATCTTGTTTCATTTATTCTTCTCCTACCCACTTAAGCCCCCATGTTGCATCACCACTTCCTCATATCGGGCAGATCATATGATACTCAATGTGCGAAAGGAATCCATCAAAATCCTTGAGGAGAACACAGGCAGCAACCTCTTCGACCTCAGCCGCAGCAACATCTTCCTAGGAACAACGCCAAAGGCAAGGGAAGCAAGGGCAAAAATGAACTATTGGGATTTCATCAAGATCAAAAGCTTTTGCACAGCAAAGGAAACAGTTAACAAAATCAAAATACAACTGACAAAATGGGAGAAGATATTTGCAAACGACATATCAGATTGTATTTCTTTATTTGAGAGAGAGAGAGAGCGCACACATGTGTGAGAGAGAGCAGTTAGCAGGAGTTTGGGGTAGAGAGAGAGGGAGAAGCAGACTCTTCAGTAAGCAGGGAGACAGATGCAGGGCTCAGTCCCAGAACCCATGACCTGAGCCAAAGGCAGACACTTAAGTAACTGAGTTACTCAAGTGCCTGTCACATTTTATTAATATACTGTATTAGTATTTACTAAAGCAAGTGAGTGATTAAAGGACATTTAAATTATTTTAGTTTTTTCCTACTACTCTAAAATATTGTATACTATCTCATAGACTTTTTAAAAATAATGATTTCCTTAGATAATTATTGATATGCAGCACTATTTATAGGTGTCCCTGGTTTTACTTCAAACAAGCCAATCAAATAACATAATTAAAAGAGATATACATGTTGGAGGAAAAGTATGCACTATTAACAATGGGGACAAGCTTAGTATTTTGTTCTGTTTTCAGTATTGTTGTCATTAATATTTTTAAAAATTTAATTTTGGCGTTCTGTATTTATATTTCTTTTCCAAAATGGTTATGTTAGAGGAATTTAGGAATTATTTTGTATTTAGGACAAAACTATCACATAAGGCTTTGAAGTCCCAAACTGTGCCTTGATTTACTTCTAGATACTATAAGGTTACTGATTTTCATTTATGTTTTCATTTATCTTTCCATCAGTCCTATAAATAAGTTATAGTACTTTCATGTTTTAAACTTAGTATTCTATGTTTTTTCTTTTATTCTGTCTGCCAGTATTTTCCTCAGACATTGTTCTATACTGGCTTGAATTTAACTAGTAAGTGGGTATGTTTGCAATTTTACCTGTAAGAAAGTGGATAGAGAGAAGAGACGAGATCTATATTTACATTCAGTAATAAAATTTTTAAAATGGTTGGTTTTATTGTTTAATTACTACTTATTGATAACATATGTGATCCCTGGGGAAGTCTTGTGTGTGTGTGTGTGTGTGTGTGTGTGTGTGTGTGTGTGTGTGGTTGGAGATGAGAGCGTAGGGGCGACTATCATCCTCATTGTCCCTGGTCACTCTTTTTAGCTGAATCTCTTTGTTACCCATTAGTTAAAATTTAAAACAACTCCACTGCTTCAACTAGAATGTGAATAACATATGAACTCTCATTTCCTTTTCTGCTATTTCCTAGCATCGATGTGCAGGCTTAACGGTCTCTTATAAATGGTGTAACAATCAGCCAGTTGTTCCAGGGTTTGGGATGACCTCGGTCCACTTACTCTAACCATTGGCAAGTACCGTCAATACCACCTTCAAAATACAGCCCGTACTTGAGCCTTTACTCTGTCTCAAGCACCACCACGACCCAGGTCCAATTTACCATCATCTGATGCTTAACATGTCCTTTTCTATTACTGTTGTACAAATGACCACAAGCTTAGTAGCTTAAAGCTACACAACGCTGCCTACAGAAATTCTGCATCAGTTTCACTGGCCTACAACCAAAATGTCAGCGGGCTTGTTCCTTTCCGAAACTCTATAGAGAAGAATCTGTTTGCTTGGCTTTTCTTGCTTCCTGCTTCCTGACCTGTTCTTTCCCTCACTGCAGCCTCTTGGGTCACGTCTCCTACCACTCCTCTATAGTCCGTTCTCCTTTTGCCTCCATTTTATAAAAACACATGTAATTAGTGGTAATCTGGGATAATCGCCCCATTTCAAGTATCTTCATCACATCTTCAAAGTCCCATTCGTCATATAAGGCAGCATTTACAGTTTGCAGGGATGAGGATTTGCATATCTTTGGGAGTCATTACTCAATTTACCACCCTTAAATTGCTTTGCTGAAAACAAAGCTGCTTTCTTAAGTCAACTTTTTATAGCTGAGCTTTTTTGCTTCCTGTTCTTTCTGTTGAGAATATGGCCTCTTTTGATTATTTAGGTCCCTGCTCCAAAGCCGTTTCTTCAAAGAGATCTTCCCATTCACTCTTTGGTTCTGCATTATTCTCTTCACAGCCCTTATAAACCTGCTATCATTTTATTTGTTTGCCATCTAATTGACTCTATCACCATAAGTCAGGGTTTTTGTCTTGTTCACTGATGCATTCCCTGGATTAACCATATTGGTAAGACTGTAGTAATCTCTTAAATACATATTGAGTAAACATTGTATTATTATTCCAGTTATAAACAGGAGCAAAAGCTGAGACTCACAGGTGTTAATTGTTTAAGATCACAGATCTAGTAGTAGCAGAACTGAAATTTCATCTCAGATTTGTCTAACTTCAAAATCCACATTCTTTATATTACCTCTTTCTCTTTAATGGAATTTAATAATGATGACCTTTATTAATATGCATCTACATTAGCCACAACAAGAAGAACCAAACCCAGAACAGACATCATTTGCATTTTTTCAGGGAATCCTGGAGAGTAATATGCTAATAAGTGCTATTGTCAGTGCTTTCCTGACATTGTGCCATTTTGGAATCCATTCCGTGACCATGTGGTGAATTCAAGCTCAGGGAATGATTTATGTAAGTCCTTGAATATGTTATACAATATGGTCTTTAACATGCAAGTTATCTTTCTATCATCTAAAAATGGTTCTGGAATGTTAAATGCACTTACTCTTTGGGTAGTTTTACTGAAACCCTTGAGGAGTCTCTAGGTTTTAATTCAATATTAGAAATTCAGTTTTATGTATGTAATGCTTTTTTTACTTACTATTTCTTTAAAGATAAATATTAATGCCTTACCAAATCAATGATTGTACTCAATATGCAAAAACTTACTATATTATTTTTTTAAAAATGAGAATAGTTTCCTTCTACAGTGCCACGGAGTTTTGTGATTTCTTTTGGCACCATTTATTTTATCAGGCTGGTTGTCTATCAGCCAGATTCTTGAATCATGGCATTCCTGTGGAGTAGTTGCTTGGGTGTGTGAGAAAACAGGAATTTCATCCTGTTGATTTTGTTTTGAAACCCGTCAATTTTTATCACTACTTTGGCAATTTTGATTTAGCTAAACAGATAATCTAACAAACTTGCATTAAGCTTTTTTAAAGCTTTTGAAGCACTCTGCTTAATGTTACTTAGAGATAATACAATAAAGTTTTGTACCATTCCTAAATGCTCCTCAAATATGGTATAAAAAAATAAATAATGTGCCCAAAAGAAGGAAGTACATTTACACTCATTCCTGTGTCATTTTGTGACAGGTCAAATGAAACGAAAACATTCTAGAACCACCTTTCTCTTTCAGGTGATTAGAAAATGCTAGTAAATTGAAATTAAAGAATGCCATGTTGTTGATTTAAACAGCATAAATATGAATATCTTAAATGTATAGAACTGTTTTATTCCTGAGGAGTTTAGCTTCTCCTCTTAATTCATTGATTATGCTGATAATAGAAGCATCCTAACAGCTTGAGATATTAAAGCAATGGGACATAAAGACATCTACAAAAACCCATCCTTTTATGTGGGTGTAATCTTTTGAGCAGATCTTAAACTTTCACTTAATCATTTTTTAATTGGAAAATCAAATATAATAATCCTATATCCAATTGGACTTAACATTTTTTGAACATTTAGCTGTTACATACTATTTGAAGCAAAGGAAGGTAGAATTAAAAATTTAGCCCAAACTACCTTTGGCAAGTCAAAGAATAAATTTTGTTGAAAATATCTTAATTTTTTTTTTAAAGATTTTATTTATTTATTTGACAGAGAGAGATCACAGTAGGAGAGAGGAAGGGAAGAGATCACAGAGAGAGAGGAAGGGAAGCAGGCCCCCTGCTGAGCAGACAGCCCGATGTGGGACTCTATCCCAGGACCCTGAGATCATGACCCGAGCCGAAGGCAGCGGCTTAACCCACTGAGCCAAGTTCTTGTTTGTTTGTTTATTTGTTTTAAAGATTTTAAAGATTTTATTTATTTATTTGACTGACAGAGATCACAAGTAGGCAGAGGCAGGCAGAGAGAGAGAGAGAGGAGAAAGCAGGCTCCCCAGTGAGCAGAGAGCCCGATGTGGGGCTTGATTCCAAGACCCTGAGATCATGACCTGAGCCGAAGGCAGAGGCTTTAACCCACTGAGCCACCCAGGTGCCCCAAGACAAGCTTTTAAAAAATACATTTAAAATAGTTAAATAGGTTTAATGGATTCCACTTTTGTATTAATAAGTAAAACATCTCTGGGGTGCCTGGGTGGCTCAGTCAGTTAAGCGTCTGGCTTATGTCATGATCCCAGGGTCCTGGAATGGAACCGTGTCTTGCTCCCAGCTCTATGGGGGGTTGTTTCTCCCTCTTCCTCTGCTGCCCACCCCACAGCTTGTGCTCTCTCTGACAAATAAATAAATGAAATCTTAAAAAAAAAAAAAGTAAAACATTTTTAATGACCTAAATTGAACAAATTAATTTTGACTACTTTATAAATAATGAAAGAAATTGTTGGATACAAAAACAACTAGCACTCTGTAGAAAAAAAGTTGCTCAGGTATCCTGTATCTTTGGAGTCCACAGAGAGCCCTCTTAGGAAGATGCCTTATAAATGTTACATGTTTTGTAAGTTTAGGTTGACTGGGTGAACACATTAGATGAGATAGATACTACATAGAAAAAGGAATCAGAAAACTTGACTTTTTTTTTTTAAAGATTTATTTTTTTATTTGACAGAGAGATCACAAGTAGGCACAACAGCAGGCAGAGAGGGGAGGAAGTGGGCTTCCCACCGAGCAGAGAGCCTGATGTGGGGCTTGATCCCAGGACCCCAAGATCATGACCTGAGCCAAAGGCAGAATCTTAACCCACTGAGCCGCCCAGGTGCCCCAAACCTGACTCTTTTGAGAACTGATATAATATAGTGTCAGAGAATCAGTATTGTTCACTAAAACAACTTTTTTGTGGTCTGAGTCTAAAAATACCACAAATATCTTAGACCATCTTATGAGTTTTGTCTAAAATTACTTAGAATATTTAATATTTAATATTAGGGCACAGTTGCTGAGATGAACCAAAATGTACTTTTAGAATAGGGTGAGATTTTAAACATACCTCAATAACTAGTCTGAGTTCCTGAAAGATCAGTACTTTATCACTTGCAATTAAAATTATATTCAGATGTCTTATGAAAATTCATTATTAAGGAAGTCTTTGACTAACTCATTGATATAAAGAAGCAACTTGCAAAATTATACTTTCATTCTATACTATAAAATCTATAGATTTATGGCTTATTTATTAAAGTCTGACTCTACCTGATGAAAATTTTTTTTAAGACATTTATTTATGTGAGAGAGAAAGAGAACATTGGGAAGAGGGGCAGAGGGGGAGAGAGACTCAAGCAGACACCATGCTGAGCACCGAGCCCTGAACAGGGCTCTATCTCACAACCCTGAGATCATGACCTATACTGAAACCAGGAGTCAGAAGCTTAACTGACTGGACCACCCAGGTGCACCCCCCCCCACGAAATATTTTGAAGTGATTATCTTTATAAATTATTTTTTATAGTTTTTGCATAAAGTTGGGCATTGTGTATTTAATTTTCCTTTTTTTAAATGGAATGTGACTCAATATGCTGCCTTTATTAGATACATTGTGTGAAAATACTGTGAAATAAAAATGACTTAATTTTTAAATTTTAATATTTATGGAAAACTAAAAACCTATAAACATGTATTGAAAGTAGAGCCACTTTTTCTGTTTGGCATGTAAAAATAATTAAAATTCTTTGATATACATAATTTTAATATTGTTAAATTTATAATCTAATGGAGAATATGAGATAGAATGGATTTCTATTTCTCAATAATTTTACATTTTTTAATGTTTTATAATACCTTGTGAAACATATAGGTAATTATGTATTACAGTCTCTAAAAACCCCTTAACTGTTTAAAATACATGTTAAAATTTCACAGTACAGCTCTCTATATAAATATATTAATAATACCTATATGGTGCTTAGATACTAGCTTATATCCATCCAGAATCTAGGGAAATAATTTATTTAATACATAACTTTTTAAAGTAATAGTGAAAACTAATAATGGGTTTAAAAAATCTAAAGTATCACGAACAGAGACTAATATAGCTATTGTATAATATAGCTCTAGCACTACATAATAAAAACTTCTACTCATAATTATGTTTCATAAAAAATATCAAGAATTGAAAGTAAGATATTCTTGATATGATGCAGGTTCTAAATCTTTGAATACTGGTCATCCATTAACCATATACATTTTAACTTTCAACTAACTTAATCAGAGATGTCCATTCCTTAGCAGTTATGGATAAATTTGAAATTACTGAGCACACTAAAGCTCAAGATCTGCATGCCAAGACAGTACATGAAGTAAGTACACAAAGTAAATAAGCCATACATATGTTTATGGGTGTAAATAAAAAAAAATTATAATACTTATGTATACAGTATAGGTGTATATTTATGTGTTAAATGAAACTCATCACAATTGACTTGAACAACATGGGTTTGAACTGAGTGGGTCCACTTTCACATGGATTTTTTTTTTTTTTTTAGTAAATACAGTACAATCCTGTGAATATATTTTCTCTCCCTCATAATTTTCATATTTAAATTTTTTCTAGTTTACATTTTTATAAGAATACAGTCTATAATACCTAAAACATACAAAATACATGTTAAATTAGCTGTTTATGTCATCAGTAAGGATTCCAGTCAATAATAGACTATTAGTAGTTAAGTTTTTGGAGAGTCAAAAGTTATACACAGATTTTCCACTGCATAGAAAGTGGTTAGTGTCCCTCCTCCTCACCCATGTTGTTGAGGGTCAACTGTATGTAGTTAGTGTCTGGAGGGCATTATGCCAAGTGAAATAAAAAAGAAAGAAAGATAAATACTGTATGGTATCACTTACATGTGGAATAATAATTTAAAAAAAGGCAACTTCACATAAACAGAGAACAGAATGGTGCTTACTAGGGACTGAGAAGGGAAACAGTTATGTAGATCAAAGGGTGCACACTTTAAGTTACAAGAAGTGTCAAGTTCTAAGGAGTTAATGAAAAGCGTGGACTATAGTTAGTAATATGGTATTGAATATTGAATAGTTAGTAATATGGTCCTTGAAAGTTGCTGAGATTGGATCTTAAGCATTCTCACCAGAAACACACACACAAGTTACTTATGCTAACTATGGGAAATGATAAACGTATTCATTATCTTGATCTTGGTAATCATTCAACAATATATATGTATATCAAATTATCACATTGTACACTTTAAATATACACAATTATATTTGTCAATTATTCCTCAACAAAGTTAGGGAAAAAAAAGATTGAAAAGCCAAGGGAGTAATGATCTGATTCATGCTGCTTTGTACTGACATATTCAAAATATAGATATAGGTTGAGGCATAAAATTCAATAATAAAGAAAAACTCTCGACATTTTCTGAAAGCCGTGTTCATATAGTCTGTGATTTTATGAGTAGTCAGTTGACATAAAATAATATAGACAAACTCAGTAAGAAATCTGTGAAAATAAATGTGCAGGATAAAAGAACTATCTCCAGGCCAAATTAACATGTTTCTTAGCTAAATCTTCTAGACATGTTGCTAATTATTTCCAGTTATGATATTAAGGCACATTGGGAATTGAATGCACCACAAAAATCCTCACATAAGGATAACAATTTCATACAGGAACAATTAACAGATGTTTTTATTTTTAAGTTGGGGATTCTGGTCACAGAGTTTGTACAACTGCTATGAAATTCGGATGACTTAATAAAAAAAGTTCCGGCATCATTTACCACTCCAAATTTATTTCCTCCGGAAAATAAATGGTCTGGCTTACTCTCTTAAGGATGCCATTTAAAATACTGCCTTTTTCTATGAAAACTGACTAAGTACTTGGTAGAAGATATGTTGTGCCATTGCTAGTGAAGTATGACTCTTATGAGTTTGGCTTCCAGAAAGTCTCAGAGGGATATAAAATGGTCCGTTTAGCTTATGTTTATATAAACCCTATTACTCTGTAAGGTTCAAAAAGGAATAGCTACTATATTTCTGTGATTCAATTTTCCTCTTGTTGCCTATTTCTTTTTGATCCTCTGAAGTATCTTCATTTTTTCCTAATCCAGAGGTCTAAGAGAGATCTGAGTAGGAAAACATGATTGTACTTATTTATCTAGTGTAAAATACTGCTTTCAGCTGAACATAAAATGGAGACAAACATTTCCCCCTTTAACTTACAATTGTACAACAAAGAATTCAAGGTCACTAGGGATATAAAAGGTTTAGAAATATAAATAACTAAAGACATAGAGTTCAATTTGAATTTATATTATGATCAGAACCAGGTAACCATAGTTTATGATAGAGTACTTTTATTAGAGAAGGAATCCTTTTAATACTTAATGAGTTGAACAGATTCTAGGAAGTTAGCAATATTGACAGAAGAATACAAACCTACCAGAAATAGAACAGGTAAGAAATTAAATATGTTAAAAATGGTTAAAACAAATTAGGTGATATAAAATGAACTTAATTTAACATCTAATGGAATGAACAGTCTTATTTTGGAGAATTGCAAAATGGTCCAGAAGGCAGAAAGCTTTAATAGGATAGAGAATAAAGAACAACAAAGAGGAAAATAGAAAAATCTCATTGCTGGGGCCACATAGTCCACTTTGTTTGGGGTGAGAAGGAATAAGAAAATGAATAGAAAGCCCATTTGCTTAGTATTTGGGGATTGGCTGCCTGGATGTATTCTGTTCTGGCCAAGCATGGCGTTTATGGGAGCTTATCTAAGTTTTAGTTTTTTGACATGTTACCCCTGGCAGAAGTGGCTTCATTGTGGGTCTAGAAACTTATTTCAGCAGTTCCCCCTTTTGGTTATCCTCTTGATCAGTTAAGAGGTTTGATTGGAAGTATCAATCTTGGGGAGCCTGGGTGGCTCAGTTGATTAAGTGTCTGCCTTTGGCTCAGGTCATGATCTCGGGGTCCCACACTGGGCTCCCTGCTCATTAGGGAGTCAGCTTCTCCCTTTCCTTCTGCTCCTCCTCCACCCCAGAACGTGTGTTCTCTCTCTCTCCTCTCAAATAAATAAATAAAATCTTTAAAAAAATATATCCATCATGGTGTGATTCTTAGTTACCACCATCTCTTCAGGTGTCAGTGTAGCATATACAAGAGACCATGTCAAAAGTGTATTCTTACCCATGGTTACATTCTTTTGTTCTTCTGACATGGCCTATTAGAGAGACAATAATAATTATTAGCAACAAAACAATGTCTGTGGTTTGGAGAATGCTCCTGAGCCAGGGTCCCCATGGCCCAAACCAACTAGAATCAAGTAAGTCAAGAAATGGTCCCAAAGAGGGGGATACTTCTATAAGCCGGTTGGTCTCCTTATGCATTTCTTATAGCTGTGTCTCTTACTTCCCCAGAAGTGTCTACTCAGCAAGGCTCTCTGAGAGAAACTGAGACATTGGAAAACAGAGTCCATGTTTTGGTTATGGGCCCCTGGAAAGGGTGCATGGGGGAGGCCCAGGTGTTTTAGGTCTCTGGTCTTGGAGCTATTGTAATTGTAAACGCACTAACTTGGTGGCCTTTGTTTGTAGACTTGTGGTCACTTCAGAGTAGAAAGGTGATTTGGATAGAGGATAAGTAGACCGTGAGTACTCAGATAAAGGAGATTAGAGGAGAGTAGTAGAAATCATGTCAGTCTTACAGCTTTTTGTTTAAAGTATGTCTTTAATTTTTCACTAGCCTTTGCAATGAATAATCCAGTGAAGCTACTTTGGAATTTTGAAGCCTTTTGAAGGTTTCTGCATGCCAGTTGAAATAGGTATTTCATTCTGTTTGATTTGGGGACTCTTTCTTTCAAGCACTCCTGTGAATGTAAATGATCTTATATAATAGGAACATTCCTCGTAATGGTCATTGTAATTTTGCCATTTTTGTTGGTATCTACAGTTTCCAAGACCATAGTTCCTAGATGGAAAACAAGCAGGCATGTGGAAAGGTGGCATGCTCAATTCTTTGAAACGTGAGGATCCCCTTTCTTTAGCTAAGCTCTGGGTCTCTCAGAACCACTTTAATATGCTTCTGGGTTGGGGATTTTGTGGTATTTTACACTGTACCTCCCTGCACAGAAATTTTCTTGAGGTTGGCGGGATGATTTAGTGTCAATCTAACCCATTCCATGATGTATTTATCCTAACACAGGAGTCTTAGAGTCGGATGGTGAACTCTCTAACAGCTTTAGAACACTCTACCCCATGTCCACCAGTTTTGTAGCTTTGGCTTCTGAGATTGCCATTAGGAACTCATCTATTTACTCCTTTCAAGAGAAGATTTCTTTACAGTGCTGGACACCCTAATCTCTTTCAATAGTGGCATTTGTGCCTCCTTAGATTTTGATTTTGATTAATTTCTTGTCTTCATTTATATTCCCATGTCCCCTATTGGTTTATACTGTGGATTTACCTTGAGGCTTTGTGAATTCCTAAGAGCTATCACCCATTGTGGACCTGCAGGTAGCTCTCCTGGAACCTTTCCAGAGACCCAGAACCTCTCCAGAGGTTTTAATAAATCCAAGAATCTTTTCAGGAGCTCAGAACCTTTCTGAGATCAATTGCTTGGTAGATTGACTGACCTATCTATCCATCTATTTACCTACCTACCTACCTATTTATAAAGGCTGCACCCACAGGAGCACAGTTCAATTTCAAGAGTGACATACTCACAGCCCTTGTTCACTATGACAGAAACCTTGAACTCAAAGCGTTCAGGGGACATGTGAATCTCATTCTCCCACAGGTTTTTAGTAGTAAGCTTCCGATCTCATTCCTCATCACCAAAAAAATTTTAAAAATCATATGAAAGATAAACAATTTAGGTGATGCAAACATGTATTTAACACTATATGAAGTGGACAGCCTCCTTTTAGAGAACTGCAAAATGGGTCGGAAGACGGAAAACCTTTAAAGGATAAAGAATAGAGAACAAGGAAGAGAAAAATAGAAAAACATCTGATTGACTGGGGCCACATAGTCCTTCTTGTTTGGGGTGAGAAGGCTGAGAGTTGGATTGACATTTGGGGATCAGCTGCCTGGAAATACTGCTGTTACTGTTCAAGTGGAGAATTTACAGGGACACAAACGTTGTTCAAGGGTTGGTTCGCTGATGTGGTACTTGGGTAGGAATGACTCCATTTTGAGCCTAGAAATTTATTTCACCAAACATAAATCATCTTTTTATCTTACAGTAGTGTCTATTACTGTGAATAGCACATAAGGTAGATAATATTTTCAGTTTGTATTTGAAAGACTAAATTTATTGTCACTGAAAAACAGATAAGCATTTTCATCTAAATGTTTACAAAATACCTTATTGGCACTAAATAAATATTAAAATTTGCTCATTATAGGGGCACCTGGGTGGCTCATTGGGTTAAGCTTCTGCCTTCAGCTCAGGTCAAGATGTCAGGGTCCTGGAATTGAGCCCCACATTGGCTCTCTGCTCAGCAGGAAGCCTGCTTCCCCCTCTCTCCCTGCCTCTCTGCCTACTTGTCAAATAAATAAATAAAATCTTTTTTTTTTTTTTTTTTTTTTAAAGATTTTATTTATTTATTTGACAGAGAGAAATCACAAGTAGATGGAGAAGCAGGCAGAGAGAGAGAGAGAGAGAGAGAGGGAAGCAGGCTCCCTGCTGAGCAGAAAGCCCGATGCAGGACTCGATCCCAGGACCCTGAGATCATGACCTGAGCCGAAGGCAGTGGCTTAACCCACTGAGCCACCCAGGCGCCCATAAATAAAATCTTTAAAAAAAAATTGTGCTCATTGTAATATACTACCTCCTCTAAAAATTACTTACTTGGAATTACTGTAAATAAAGAGTAACAGGTAAGTTTATTTTTATTTTAAAATAGCTATAATTCTCTTTTCTGGTGAAACTTATATTTGTCCTTTAGAATTAATAAGAATGAAGAGAATATTTTTAAAAATACAACAGTTATTCTCTAAAACATACTCATATTTTAGGGATTCTATGAAAGCCTAACCAGAGGTATTGACTTTCAATCAAGTGGGTTCCAAAAAAAGGAGTCTACATATTTCTTGAACCAATGTGGACTACACAATGGGTAAATAACAGAATGTAGGTCTTTCTCTACTTTCCTTTCAGAATTTACAGAATTCTGTAGAATTTACAGAATTTACAGAATCTCAGAATTACAGAATTTCAGAATCTATAATCCTTTCAGAATTGTTCATTTTATTTTATTTTATTGAAGATTTTATTTATTTATTTGACCGAGAGAGAGAGAGAGAGATCACAAGTAGGCAGGGGTCGGGGGAAAGCAGGCTCCCTGCTGAGCAGACAGCCCGATTCAGGGCTCTATCCCAGGACCATGAGATCATGACCTGAGCCAAAGGCAGAGGTTTAACCCACTGAGCTGCCCAAGTGCCCCCCAAATTTTTCGTTTAATTTTTTAAAAAGATTTTATTTATTTATTTTCCAGAGAGGGAGAGATTACAAGTAGACAGAGAGGCAGACAGAGAGAGGGGGAGGGGGAAAGCAGGCTTCCCACTGAGCAGAGAGCCCACTGCAGGCCTTGATCCCAGGACCCTGAGATCATGACCTGAGCAGAAGGCAGTGGCTTAACCCACTGAACCACCCACTGAGCTACCAGTGTCTTCCAAATTCTTTATTTTAATAAAGAATGAAGCAAAACTACTTTTTCAAAGTTTTTTGTTTTGTTTTGTTTTTTTCTTCTTATCAACTACTTTGGGAGAAAGAAAATGTAAAGTTTTATGATGGAAAAAAATAAATATATAAATCAATGCTTGAGTAAGCAGCTCTGTTAAGATTTGAAAATCCAAATTTGGCAAACTAGTGGTTCAGGTAGCTTTCTCTTTTTTTTGTTTAAAATATGGACTGCACAGCCAAGCACTTTATCTTTCTTATGCTCAATTGAAGGGAGTGATGAGCTGGAACGCATCTGTTGGTTTTGGCTGCCCTGACAAACCCCTTCTTTGTAGCTTTCTTTGCTGTAGTCATGCATATTGACACCCATTTTAAGCTTTACTTGAAACCCTGTGGCTTTTCATTTGAAATAAATTATCACACCTTTCGACAGAGAACATGGATTCTTTTCCCCACAGCTTGTTTCTGGCCTTGTCAGCATTTATAACATGGAAGGGGAGAGTACTATGAGTTATTAATTAGTCTATTGATTTGATAGAGTCTCAGCGTAGGTTTTTGTTTTGTTTTTTTTTTTTCATTTTTGTTTCTGCTGCTACTGTGCTACCGCATAAGAGTTTAGACATAGGCATTTTCTGTGCTTTTCAGGATAAATGAATTTATTTAAAAGTTAGATACTGATTGAAATTCAAGTTGAGGTACATCCTCCTCTCCTGAGAAACACTATCAAATATTTTTTTTAAAAACTTATAACAGTAAACAGCAACAGAACTTAAACACCAATTAAGGGTAGCAATAGAACTATAAAAGATAATTTAAGACTTGCTTTTTTGGTACACATTTTAATTAAAATGTATGTTTTGTCATTTGCTCAACAAGTGAATCTGCTCATGGCTAGGAGGAAAGGGCAACATCATATACCTGAATTTATGAAGACTGCTCCTTACCACAGCAATATTCTTAAACCAGTCAAGATTTCAAATCTTGATAATAGATATATATTCTCAAAATGCTATCAAAGAAAAAAAAAAACTAGATGAGACTCTGTTCTTTAATCAGGACAGGACTGTATATTTTATATTCAGTAGCAGTGATTTATTTGGATGTATTTATTTTGGTTCCTAGTAAAATAGTTCCCTGGAGTGTTAAAAAAAAAAAATTATTGGGATCAATTATTTATCTCTGTAAAATGGCAAATCTAAATGCATAATTTCATTCGCATGAAATTTCTTAAGTGATTTTACTCAAACATATCAATAGTAATAGAATATTATAATGACATTCTACTAAAATGAGAACTAAACTAAAAATGCTAAGATGTTTAATGTACTCATTTAGCTTCTATCCATTAGGTAGTTTTTAAAAACACAATGTGGATTTTTGCAAATGGTTCAGTAATTGTTTCAGTGTAGTCAACAATAGGTACCAATCACATAGATGTGAAAGAGATATATAGGTATGTGTGTGAGAGAGAAACACATTTTATAAAAATTAAAATTCCTAAACAAAGTGGTATCCTATATGGTATTAGTCTTCTGCAGACTCCCTTTCCCAGCCCAAATTTAGGAAGAGGGAGCAGGTATATACAACATTCATCATTAAAAGAATCAATAAGCCTGTACAACTTTGTGATCCCAAAATGTTAGTAATGCAAATAGTTATTAATATCCAGTCAGTTGAGTTCATATTCTAACAATATGATATCACCAGCACACCAAGATTCACAAAAATATGGTTTGTTTCACAAAAAAGGTTATGTTTCTCTAATAACCCACTGATATTGAAAATACTTATGAAAGTACACCTAACTTTTTGGAATTCCTACAGAGAAGATTCTCCTCCTATTCTGTCCAGGCTGTCCACAAACCTGAAAAGGAACATTAATGCTAAGTTAGGTAAGGTCAAAGAAACTCAGTTTAAAGGTATTGTGATTTTGAGTGTGTGTGTGTGTGTGTGTATGTGTGCTGGGGAGATTGATTGTGCACCAGCACCCTACACTTGGGTTTTAACTCTGGCTGTATTGGCACTTGATCCACAATTCTACTGATCTAGAACTGGTTTAGTTTTAGTTTATTGGTTTCTTAGACACCTTTACCATCTTATCTAGGTCCAGACCAAGGTGTTCTAGAAAGAGTGTGCAGTTGGTCCTCCAGTGTACATGCTGCATTCTGGACACCTAAACATTATGGAAAATTTGAAGTAGTTCTTGAGAATTTGAGGTAATTTCTTCACATCTTAGTTTTCCAATTTGTGAGAAGGAATTATAATCTCCAACTTTTATTTATTTATTTATTTTTAAAATATTTTATTTATTTACTTGACAGACAGAGATCACAAGCAGGCAGAGAGGCAGGCAGAGAGAGAGGAGGAAGCAGGCTCCCCACTGAGCAAAGAGCCCGATGCGGGGCTCGATCCCAAGACCCTGAGATCATGACCTGAGCTGAAGGCAGAGGCTTAACCCAGTGAGCCACCCAGGCGCCCCTAATCTCCAACTTTTAAATTTGTTCCAGGAAGCATATAACATACTTGTAAAGCACCTGCCATAATAAATATCAGTACTAAATAAACTTTTCCCTAAACTTTGAAATATCATGGAAAATAATTGCATTTCTATTAGAATCATGTTATGTAATGAGGAAGACCAGTCCAGTATAATATTTGCTTTTAATGTAAAAATTCAGTTAATAGAACTTGTGCATTTGAAGCTGATTATTTTATTGGGAGCCCAATAATGGATGTTTGGATATTTGTAACCAGACAGTTAAATGTATTTTTTTTTTCTGTGCATCGAACCAGTCTTGCTCCAAGCATTGTTACTAACAGACATGCATTATTACCTAATCTGATAAGTATTTATTTCTATGTAAATGTAACACTTTAATAACGTAAACATTCAATAAATTGCATTTATACGAATAAGCAGACTTTGGATTAGTTAGAAATTGTACATCTTGTCTTATAACGATCATTATTAATAACAGTTTACTAAATTTATTCTAGGGAAAATTGTAAGGAAAAAAGAAGAAATGGTTAAGCTACAAAGAAGTTAGACTAGTTAAGTCTTAAATTTCCATGATGATTATTTACAATTAGTCTGTGATATTACTGAATACATTCTGAACAAGCCTATTTAGTTGGAGGACACTTTCTTAATTTTTTTAAAAGATTTATTTATTTATTTGAGGGGACAGGCGGGAAGGGACAGAGAGGGAGGGAGAGAGGGTAAAACCAGGCTCCATCTCACAACCCCGACATCTCCACCTGAGGCAAAACCAAGAGTCTGTTGCTCAAAGGACTCCGCCACCCAGGCGTCCCTACTTTCTTAAAGTTACAACATCTTTTATCTTGTAACTAAAAGAAATCTTAAATTCTTCCATTAAATGCTAAATTTTGTTAAAGATTCTATGTATTTATTTGACGGAGAGAGCATAAGCATAGGGAGCAGCAGACAGAGAGAGAGGGAGAAGCAGGCTCTAGGTTGATTTTTTTTTTTAAAAGGTGATAGGCCTGTTGTCCGTTTTTCCCTGTCACCACTGGGTAAAGTAAGCATTTGTGGCATTTGCCTGTTTTATTTCAGTAGTAAATTTACTCATTAATGCGATTCTGTTTTACTAATGAGTCCTAAACTGCTGGTAACTTGTTTGTAAATGGCTCCAGTCCTTCCTGCTAGTATTTAAAAAAGCCTGGGTTTTGGTAGTAACATTCACTGTTTTTCAATTTTGACTTTTTTTTTTTTTTTTTTTTTAAAGAACATTTCTTTAAAGAGGCTAGATTACTTTTGAACCTGAATTCACTATATGGTATATAATAAAACACTTGTCCTTGTTCTCTTCTTAAAGAACGATTGAAGGTTAACCTGTCAGGTGAGCTGGCAGGGTTAACAACACAAAAATCTGCTATACTTAATAAAGAACAGAATAATGGGCAAATTATTCTCAGTACTATCTGAAAGACCACTATGAAATCAATACAATTTCCAAAGATATTTTTGCTTTTGTTTAAGGTTTTTCTTTATAAATGTTCGGTAAATAATGCTCACCTTTATTTTGATGTTTCTTCCTTTCTTTCCATATTTCCTTCCATCCTTCCTCCTTCTGTCCTTCCTTTTCCATGCATTTATACATTTCAGCAAATATTTATTGAGTATCAACTATGTACGAGGAGTTATTTGGCAATAATCTTTGTAATTTTTTAATGTAGTCCGCGTAAAGAATAGAATGAATCTACTTTAATGCATGCCTTCTTTGCTAATGATCCAATTGGATACTGTTTTTATTGCTTTAGGAATTGCTTTAGGAATTCTGAGCGTCAGAATGCCTCGAGGCGGTCATCTCTCTTCTATTAATTCCACATGCATCAGCCCATGGTAGCGATCTTCTCATTTTTTGACAAGTGAAAAGAGTTGGTGCTTATGAAAAATCAATTTCCACAACCAGCACTGACTCCATTCATCATTCTCCTGCCAGAAAAGGGGAAAGTGAACAGTTCCATGTGAACAATTTGCATTTGCGCGTGTGAGGAATTACACTGATTGTCTATTGATTGCTTATCCTCATTTAGGATGACTAGCAAACATGAGCACATATAACCACAGGACTGGGATAATATTAGGACAAACTGGGGTCTATAATGGTTGCCATTGGATCTATAAAGGGTAGTGAGTTGTGTTACCACTTGACCTTTATAGAAAGCAATGTTTAAACCAAAGAAAGATAACAGAGCTGATACATCTGTTCTTAATAATTTCCTCAAATATTATTTTTAATCCTGTAACAACTAAACTGTGGTCACCTAGTCATAAGACTAATGCTTTTTTTTATGTGTTACTGCTTATGGAAATAACATTCCACAGTTAGATGTCATGCTCTGCACTGTTCTATTTTATGCCACTTAGATGCTCTTTTTCTTCCACATACTACTTTAAATCCCCCCAGGCTCCATCAGTGCCTTAGGCTGTGAAATCGGAATAGAAAATGAGTTGCTCCTAGACAAATCAGTTACATTTTATATGCAAATAATTTCCTCCTCAGTATCATCAGAGTACAATAATTTGGTGTTTGACATAGTGATTTTTCAGTGTCTATCTAATATGTCTTTTAAATATTAGAGTTCTCCTGACCCAACAGAATTTGATAGGAATGATAACTAAACTTTCTAAGTTTTTCTTTTCCTCTGTTCCACTTTTCCTTAGATATCTAGTTTAGAATTACCTGATTCTTAAAAGATTTCTTATATAATGATATGAGGGATTTTATATTTCATCAGCTTATATATTTTATACCTCCACCTTCCAAACTTTTTTTTTTTTTTTTTAATTCTTATAGGTATTACTGAGTATCCTGGAACTCTACTCATAAGACAATATTGAAAGATGAGGCTCAATCCAGAAGCTATTTTATGAAAACTTTGTTTCATGATTTTCTACATACAACCTTGTGAGGATATTTTGGGCTGCAAACTTTGTAACCAAGTAAAAGAAAGAATGAGAGAGAAAAAAAGAGAGAGGGAGGGAGGGATGAGTCTAAAGAATATTGGAATTGACTGCCAGGGAGCAAAAGTATTTCAAATATGAGCTATTAATTTGATGAATTATTTTAAGCATAGGAAAAATAGCATTAATATGGAAGCTGAGTGAGAGCATTCCTTAAAATATCTTTATCAGTTATTCCCCTCATGTTTACAAAATCTTTGACAATCACGCACCTGGTATAGTGCAAGATGCTTAATACAGGACCATAGGGGCCTCATTAGCAGATTCTTTAATTCAACTGTTTTGCCCCCTTTGTCAATTAAAATTTCTTTGTAAAATAGCAAGAATATCTCTCTCCACTTGTTTTCCCCTGGTGGACAAAAGACCCATGAGGCTATAAACTAATAATTGAAATCACCGTTTATAGTATCTAGATAGTCACTGTTTTAATAAGTTTTTTTTTTTTCTGAACTAAAATGCAATTTTATTTGTAAACAAATTTGGGGCAAAATTTGTAGTAGCATACTTCTTTTTGACACAAAAATGCCTGTGCTAAAATAACGTTACAATTAAGTCTCAAAAAGTACAATTGGAAGTTCTATTTCGTTATCTGCATTCGTTAAGATGATCACCAGTGATAAGTATGACAAAAAGTGTATTTATATTAGCTAACATGGAATTGTATATACGTTGTTCACTCATCTATAAAAAAGATAGCAATACATATCTTGCAGTGTTTTGGGCAATACCATAGAAAAACTCCCAATCAGCTTCCATAATGATGTTTTTTTTTTTTTTTTCTAAGCTGGAATATTTTCACCAAAATAATATTTGCTACGTAAAAATGTTTTGCTCTCTGGCATATTCAAATATCTTTTGGTGTCTTTTAGATACCGATTTAGAGCTTAATACAGCTCTCTTAATAGAAACAAAGTGTATTAGTGTTAGAAACTTAATTTAAGCTTGTGTCATCGTGTATCTAAGTGCTCACTCTGCTTTATATGAAGTGGCAAAAATAACCACAGCTATTGCTTATTGAGCAACTACCTGCCCCAGTACTTTACATTCATTATATTCCTAGTAACATTGAAAACTGTATATTTTACCGAGTTTTTAACAGATGAGGAATTTGGGACTCTCAGAGTTAAATAACTTATCCATTGTCATATAACTAATAAATGACAAGTCTAAACTTAAATTTGAGTGGCTTTGTTGGGCTATAAAGCTCCTAAATTTTCCATACTGATTAGTTTTGAGTTATTAATTATTAAAAGTACAATGTAGGCAGAAGGTCACTTAAAGGAAAGAAATCTATACTAATCCTTTGCTTCCAAAAGAGAATTTTAAGTCCATTTGTTATTTGGACTTATATTCCAAACCCACGCTAAAAACCCTTTTGTAAAGGTAACAGAATGCTCAATGATTTGTGTCTGCATGGTTTTATGATAGCAAATAATAGTAGAAAAACACAATTGTGTATCATATTGTCCTTTTTGGCTAGCATTTTTTACAGATATTCTTCTTCTCCCCACCCCCCACAGATATTCTTCTTGCCTAATTGTCTTTCCCTTGGTATTTTATGCCTCTTTCTTACTATTATACCTTGTGTATTTTTCAATAATAGATTTATTATTTATGATAATTATTATTTTAATAACATTGCTTTCTCTAGTCACAACAGTCAAGGCCAAAATATGAAATATTCTTATAAAATTTATGAAAGCTCTGATCATATTGTCTTTGTTGAATATATTTTCAGTGGTATTTTCAGTGGTATTCTCAAATAGTCATTGTGTCTTTTTTCTTTTTTTGTTAAGGACTAGTATAGATAATTAGAGTTATAAAAGCTAATCAAACATGATCTCTACTTTCATGAATCCATAAATACTGCAAGATATAAGTATAAACAAAGAAATACATTGAAATTAGAAGGCAGTGAATTGGAAGTATATACAGATTGGTGCTAAATTGTTGTAATCATGAACATTTGCAGGAAACATACAAAAAAGTGTCATTTCAATAATGATACTGACCCTTAGGAACAGAGAGACTTGTTACCATATTTAGTGCTTTTGTAGAATTTACTGATTTTTTTTTCTACTTTGGCCGCACAATTGGTAATAATTTAAACATTCCTGTTTATTGCAGAACAATTACTGGAAAAACTAGATTCCAGAAAGATCTTGTCACCTTTATCATCTTGCCTGTTTTCTGTTATAGTGAAGCTAGACAAAATGTTCTATAAATCTTAAGTTGTATTCAGTATATTATCTACTTAGTACCCAGATTCTAGGTGCTCTCCTTTTTTGTTGTTGTTGTTAAATGATTGTTTTAGTTTTTAAATCATAGGGATAACTTTAGTGCAGTTTCTCAAAATGTAATATGCAAACGGTTCCCTTGGAGATCTTGTTAAAATGCAGGTATGCATTCAATAATCCTGGGGTGAGGCCCGAGATTCTGTATTTCTAATAAGCTTTTCGGTTTTGTTGATGCAGCTGGTTTAGGGTCTGTAGTTGAAGAGGAGCCAGAGTAGTCATGACTAATCTGCATTCTGTAAGTCTGATAGCATATTTCACCTCTGTGGTCAATTAGCCTACTAGTGCTTTAAGGGGAAGCAGGAATAGAAATACTCTCAATGAACTTGAATTTAATCAGATTGGATTTGAAAGACCTATGAGGCAAGTATCAGGAATTGGGTCACATTACCTGCTCTTAAGTCTAGGAACACTTAGTTAAATCTTTTTTTTACTTTAGCAGTAAAATAATCTGAGGTTAAATTATTCTATTACTGTATAATTGCTTAAAAGATGCTTTTATAAATATAAAAACCATAGATCACATATTTGCTAAAAGGAGAAAACACATATTATCTATATTGACTTACATCTGGTCCATGTTGTTCATGGCATATTGATGATAGATCATTGGATGATGGAAACTTGATTAAAATCAAATTTAATCTACCATGTTTTACTTCAATATCAGAGAGAAAGAAATTCACATTTCCAAATACAATCTGAGTCCTTACATTTATCAAGATTTGCTTTCTTCATTAGTATGCACTTGGGGGTTCTGCGTGTTCTACGTATTTTTATTTGATACTACTGTCTAGCTTTTTCCTGCAGTTCTGGCCATTTGCATAACTCCAGCTGCAAATTTGAGAGGAAACTATCCACAATACTCTTAAATAAAGAAAGTTTGTCCTCTGATCTGGTCTTTTATAGCAATGGTTCTGAAATGTTCTTCTGTTCACCCCTACCTACCACACATGCCACTATTCCTCCATATCCAGCCCTCCCAGGATATATCTAGAGAATGGAAACCAACTGGAAGGCTATCCTTCTTCCTCCCTTTATCTTTTTCTTTTTAATATTATTTTATTTTATTTCTTTTCAGTGTTTCAGAATTCTTTATTTATGTACCACACCCAGTGCTCCATGCAATATGTGCCCTCCATAATACCCACCACCAGGCTCACCCAACCTTCCATTCCCCTCCCCTCCAAAACCCTCAGTTTGTTTCTCAGAGTCCACAGTCTCTCATGGTTTGTCTCCCCCTCCAATTTCCCCCACTCACTTCTCCTTTCTATCTCCCCATGTCCTCTGTGTTATTCCTTGTGTTCCACAAGTAAGTGAAAGCATATGATAATTGACTCTCTCTGCTTGACTTATTGCACTCAGCATAATCTCTTCCAGTCCCATCCATGTTGATAAAAGAATTGGGTATTCATCCTTTCTGATGGAGGCATAATACTCCATTGTATATATGGACCATATCTTCTTTATCCATTCATTTGTTGAAGGACATCTTGGCTTTTTCCACAGTTTGGCAACTGTAGCCATTGCCGCTATGAACATTGGGGTACAGATGGCCCTTCTTTTCACTACATCAGTATCTTTGGGGTAAATGCCCAGTAATGCAATTGCAGGGTCATAGGGAAGCTCTGTTTTTAATTTCTTAAAGAATCTCCATGCCGTTCTCCAAAGTGGCTGCACCAACTTGCATTCAAATTGGCAATGAAGAAGTCAAACTCTCTTGACAGATGACATGATACTTTATGTGGAAAACCCAAAAGACTCCACCCCCAAGCTACTAGAACTCATACAGCAATTCAGTAATGTGGCAGGATACAAAATCAATGTACAGAAATCAGTTACTTTCTTATACACTAACAATGAAAATACAGAAAGGGAAATTAGAAAATTTATTCCATTTACCATAGCACCAAGAGCCATAAGATATCTGGGAATAAACCTAACCAAAGAGGTAAAGCATCTGTACTCGAGGAACTATAGAACACTTATGAGAGAAACTGGAGAAGACACAAAACGATGGAAGACCATTCTATGCTCATAGATCAGAAGAATAAATATTGTTAAAATGTCTGTACTTCCTAGAGCCATGCATACTTTCAATGCTATCCTGACCAATTTTCCACTGGCATTTTTCTTTTTTTTTAATTTTTAATTTTTTTTTTAATTTATTTGACAGAGAGAGAGATCACAAGTAGACAGAGAGGCAGGCAGAGGGAGAGAAGAAAGCAGGCTCCCTGAGCAGAGAGCCTGATGTGGGACTTGATCCCAGGACTCTGAGACCATGACCTGAGCTGAGGGCAGAGGCTTAACCCACTGAGGCACCCAGATGCCCCTCCACTAGCATTTTTCAAAGAACTAGAACAACAAATCCTAAAATTTGTATGGAACCAAAAGAGACCCCGAGTTGCTAAGGAAATGTTGAAAAAGAAAAACAAAACTGGGGGCATCATGTTGCCTGATTTCAAGCTTTACTACAAAGCTGTAATCGCCAAGACAGCACGGTACTGGCACACAAACAGACACATAGACCAGTGGAAAGAGTAGAGAGCCCAGATATGGATGCTTAACTCTATGATCAAATAATCTTTGACAAAGCAGGAAAAAATATCCAGTGGAAAAAAGATAGTCTCTTCAATAAATGGTTCTGGGAAAATTGGACAGCTATGTGTAGAAGAATGAAACTCAACCACTCTCTTACACCAGACACAAAGATAAACTTGAAATGGATAAAAGGCTTCAACGTGAGGCAGTAATCTATCATAATCATAGAGGAGAGCAGAGACAGTAACCTCTTCGACATTGGCCACAGCAACTTCTTTCAAGATATGTCTCCAAAGGCAAAGGAAACAAAAGCGAAAATGAACTTTTGGGACTTCATCAAGATCAAAAATTTCTACACAGCAAAGGAAACAGTCAACAAAACAAAGAGGCAATCCACAGAATGGGAAAAGATATTCGCAAATGACAGTACAAAAGGCTGATATCCAAGATCTATAAAGAACTCCTCAAATTCAACACACACAAAACAGATAATCACATCAAAAAATGGGCAGAAGATATGAACAGACACTTCTCCAATGAAGACATACAAATGGCTAACAGACACATGAGAAAATGTTGATTGTCATTAGCCATCAGGGAAATTTAAATCAAAACCACATTAAAATACCACCTTAGACCAGTTAGAATGGCCAAAATCAGCAATGGCCAAACAACATGTGTTGGGGAGGATGTGGAGAAAGGGGAACCCTCTTACACTCCCTTTATCTTTTTACCATTAAAGAGTTGAGAAAAGTTTATAGACTTTTTACAATTATGAACACCTCTGAAGAGTAGAGAACAATTAAGATGTTTAATTAATATTTATTAAGACTTATGTATTGCTTTGAATGTTACAAAAGATTCAAAATTCCGGGACCTGAAAATATCACATTATTGATTAAAAATAATACATTTCTTTGCCTAATAATTTATACCTTTGAAAGCATTTAAAATTATGTTAGTAATAATCACAAATATTTATTTCATGTTTTTTGCTATGCACTGTGGGAAGTTCTTCACATACATGATCTCATTATAACTCATTAAAACACTAGTTCTCATTCCCATTTCAGAGAAGGGAATTGATGCCTGAGAAAGAAGTTAATTGACTCACGCATCTGTTGAAGGACAGAAATGCTTAGAAAGTTTTCACATCCCAGCCCCAGGTTCTTTTTATACTACCTCACAATAATTGTTTATATTTAAACAGTAAGGTAGACCAGAGTTTAATAGTTTTCTAATTTTTCAGTTTGAAGCATTTGAAAAATAGTGTGTTTAAGAGTGGTACCCAAAGCCATATATAGCTATTTAGCAGTCATTTAAAGTTTTAAGCAATGCAATAATTTTTTAAATTAGATTTTGGAAACTGTAAGCTAGAACAAAGCATGTTTTTGATAAAAAAAAGGGAATGATAAGGAATGGTAAAGCTGTAACTTTTAAACTATAATATAAATAATCCTGGAAGTTAGTATATATTTGCATTTGTCTTTCTCATTAGGTGAAAAAAATGGTTGTGGATGGTCTGATTTCATACTGATTAAAAATATGCCGTAAATATGAGATTTAATTATGGACCAAACTTGAGGTTTGAGTATGTTAGTGGAGTTTATATTTATATTGTTAAGGTAAAAGTAAAAGAAAAGTGCCAGCTATGATAATTTTCTAACTTAATTTGTAGGTACCTTGGCTAGAAAGGGAGGTGTGACAAAAGATAGAATTACAAATGGGTACAAATGGCCCTGTTTTCCTTTTGCAAAATGTGCAGTAATTGCTCCTATTATGCACATACTAGTTGCCCATATGTGAAAATTAAATGGATTGATGGATGAAAGCTTACATGTAGACATAATGTGAAGCACTATACTAATTTATCTCACCAAATACAGCACAATATTATCCGAAGTTTATCCCAAGTTTATATTATTATTATCCCAACTTTCTATACAGAATTTAGATGGAGTCTTGTACTTTAGATTGCATTGCAAGAAATTATAAACAGCAAAGTCAGACTACAAATCCAGAAACAGCCCTAGTCTTTATAGTAGTTATTTAATTATGCTAATGAGTATATGTGGGTTGTGAAACTGTTTGTCTTTCTCATAGATGACTAGCTGTTTGCTTCCATAACAACAATGACAAAGGTAATCATACATAGCCAAGATTACACTGGGCAAAAGTGTTCAGCAGATGGGACTGTTCTAATATAGTAACTAATAGTCTGATTCATGTTGGATACTGGCTTGGAAACAAGTTTCTAGCAAGAGGTGGTTGTATATTCTTCCAACATCTTCTGAACTATGAGTTAGTGAACATTAGATCATACCACCTGGGGCTACTCTGAATTACCACAGCTCCAAACAGCTGCTAGTCTGGTAACACTGAACTACCCATGGTACCAAGCCTCAAAAAGGAAAAATTACATTGAATTGTATTTGGGACTTAAAATAAAACTTAACATAAATATCTTTAGCAGGAATGTTTATACATAGATGAATATGCATCTATGTGTGTGTGTATAGATAGATAGATATACATCTATTTGCACCTGCATACGCAAGTGTCTTAAAATTTGACATTTTCCCCCTGGATTTGAACTATTAAAAATATATTTTGCATTCATAAAAGACATGCTGTCAGCAGCTAGAGCTTCGTTGGCAACCCATAAAAGAAGTCATTTTTTTTTTTAATTTTTTCCTAGAATTGATTGATGGTTTACTGAGGAAAAGAACATTGGGCTTTGGGAAAAAAAATGTCATAAAACACAGAAAATAAATATGAACTACTGTGGTATTTGGCAACCTTTTATCAACTCTGCTAAGTCAAAAGGGCAGTCTGCCAAATATTGTATCCAGAATGAATAAAAATACTGTAGCAAAATAAATAAGGAAAAAGCCATGGTATCATCTTAATCTGAAGAAAATATAAGGGAATTGGAATATTGACTACTTTTTATACTAACAAACCTATCAATTTTTTTCTTTCATAAAATGTATAGTGGAGGGAACGATAGCTTATAGCCCTAGCAGGCAAGTGCCTGGTTGGTTGAGTTTGTGCTTGTTATTTAACTTCAGTGATCTTAATGTCTGCCTGTGTACCATAGGGGATTAAAATATATCACCACTCATCTCCTTCCAGCAATAAAAATCCATTTTTCTAATTTTATAGATTAGTATAAAAGTTTATTTTTATTTATTTTAGTTAAAAGATTGCATCTTTTTTGAACTTCTCTATGGATACAAACTGGTCGCCCTTAGATTCTCTTAAAATGTCCTCAAGCCTTAAATTATTGTCTTTGAACCAGTGCTATTGAGTATACTGAATAAGTTTGACTGTAGAATTAATTCCCTTGTTTGGCAATTAAAACAAAAAAACATTCTTTAGAAATCCTGTAGGATTTCTGTAGTATGTACACTTTAGGAAACATTGCAAAATTGAATTTTTAAAACTTAAAAATTTTAAAACTATTTACTTACTGTAAACTGAACAAAAATCGTGTATGATACCATCAAATCAAGTGTTTAAGCACCTATAGGAAAGTAAGTATGGTTGTCTTCATGCAGTTATTAACAGCAGTCTCCTTTACTCTCAAAAGTGTTTGAAATTGGATAATTAAATAGTTTATCATTCTACATAGGGAGTATAAGAAGTCTCTAGCAACTTTCTAGAGTTGACCTTTGGGTCTTCATAACTCTTCCTCCCATACGCCTGGAGAAACTCAGGGTGTATCAAATATATTCCCAACTTTCCTGAAAAAGAAATAATTTTCATTTAGGAAAATTATGTGAGCTATGGCTAAGAACTAACTTGACTCTTAAAAGAATAATTCCAGTTAGTTAACAGATCTTTTGAGCAGTAAGAGGACGAAGGAGGCACTCTGTATGTTCAGTTCTATGTATTAATTTTTTTGTTAATATTGCTTTTTTTGCAACTCTAATGGAGAGAGCTAAAAGACAGCTGGCCATTGTCCTGCAGTGCTTGTGAAGCCATGTACCCTTTACGGTCTTTATCTTTAACCCTCCCAAGAGACTTTGCTGAAATAATTTAAATTTTGCCAAAAGTTAAGCAATTTAGGATTCATGCAAAATGTCATAAAATATATCTATGCATTTTGGTTATACCAAGTACCAGCCTTTTCCATTCTTTAAAGGTGTGGTATACATTCTTAGGATCTAAATATTTACTAATCTTTAGGAAAATGAAGTACTGACAAGGCTCTTAAACCAGAGATCAGTTTTACAGCTGACTTACTTGAATGGTTTGTCCAAAACGAAATGTAGGAAAGTGTGACATGCTGCGGGGGTGGGGGGGGGGAGGGTAGGGCAGAGAATTAGATACAAATAGTAAATTAGATAGGAAGGCTTCTGATTGATAACAGTGGAGTCACATGCCCAAATGCTGCCATTACAGCAGGATTTCATTGATATCAACCAGGATAATGGCTGCCTGTATCAAATCACATTGTGGTCACTCAGCAGTCTCTGTTGGGCTCAAGGCTGAGCTGTTCAAGTCACCCCTGGCACCCAGTGAGCCAGAGACAACTGGTTATTACACTAGGCTAATCACACAGATCACTTAACAGCATGTCTGTCTCAGTCTGTTGGAAAGCACCTTCCTATTTTGTGGACTATTCTGCAAGCCAATACAGTTATGCCACACATATTTCCAGATACTGTTTAAAATACTTTACTAAGCAAAAGAATATAGCTGACGGTTCCTTCTCATGGGTCAAGTTAACTGTAACATTATCCAAACATTTTTACAAAGAGCAGGCTCTAAACCTGTTTGCCATATGCATATGAAATGAATCATTATTGTAATGAAATTCCAAACACCCTAGAGTACTGGAGAGGAAAGGGAAAATAAAATAAAAACCTGCTGCCCTGGTATTGAAGACTGCCAAAGAAAGGGAATTGCTTCAGTGAGCATGTGGTTTGTGATTTCAGAGAGTTGCTGCAGGCTGGTGCAGCCAGTAGTAGGGGGAAGGTGGTCCCCCCAGGATACTCCATAGTAAACATTAAATGCATAGCGAGGGTCACTTAGGCTTTGCTGTCTAGAATACTATGAAATGGTAGTGTTTGAAATTAGAAGTGGTTGAAAGTGGGCACCTGTTTCATTCAGCTCTTAAGTGTTACCTTTTGATCTAGTTACTGCCATATGGATTTCCTCAATAGCAATGCATTCTTCATCCTTGCATTTGATAGCTTTTTGTTCCAGCCATTTATTGCATCGGAAATTGCACGTTTATAGAAAGCAAGAAGAGAAAAAGGCATAGGGCTGAGAACAACTTAGATTCCTGAGTACCTCAAGGGACAGGATACCCCCTCTGGAGAGGCTGACATCATAATTAATTAAACACATTTGTTTCGTAGGAATTCAGTCTTGACTCCAATGTGTACAGAGAGTTGATCCCATTTGTAAGACTGTATACCACACTTGAATAACTTGAACTCTAGAAATATATCATTAAATTAGTAACGTCTTCCATACTTCATGACTTGACTGCTAAGTTACAGACTACTCAACACCTGGTTGAATCTGGAAGAAAAAAGTTCCCCTTCTAATATTCTGTTAGTGCTAATGACTCCACTGTCTCTCTGTTTAATTAGCAAATCACTTATGACTTTGAAAAAATTGAAAAATAATGAAATGAAAGGAAATAGTAAGAAATTGATGTATTTTAAGGGCTTTTTGTTGGTCCCAGTTGTTTTATAATACTACAAAAACAAATTACTTTGTAAATCATATATTAATATCTTTTATTATTTGAGTGAATTTTCAAAAGTTTAATGACTCTTGTGAGAGAAAACTCAAGTACTTTTAACTTTACAATGACCCATGATAGTGGACATTCTTTATAACAGATTAAATAACAATGAAATGGATAATACCTGCCATATTTTTCAGTTGATTGAAATTCTCCATTGTCTTTAAGAAGTAGGCCATAGAAAATATGTTTTTGTAATGATAGTTATTACATCTCTTGATTTCAAAATATTCCTAAGGTGAAATATGTGAATAATCTCAATTTTTACTTATTGAGAAAAGTTATGCCTAGTATCTATTAATTAACATTTTTAATGTTTTAAATATCCTATAAGAATAGATGGCCTTGTGTGTGCTGGACTCAGAGGTTCATAGTATTTTATATTACAGAGATAGTATGTTAAAAAGGAACTCACCTTTCTGAGAAGTTTTGTCTTGAAAAAGATTTTTTACCTGACCAAACTTTAGTCAGGCTCCTGAACTTTCTCCAAGGGTCATCTGTGCACTTCCTTAAAAAATTCAATTTTAGCAAGAATTGTGCTAAGTCAGCTTAACCAGAACCCCCACCCTTGGTATTTGATCACTCTCCATATCTGTCCAGATTCCTGGTCCTCCACCATTTCCCAGGTGATGTCTCATTACCTGGGCCTGTCCTGTTAGATTGGTTTAGCCAGAATCCCCATTACTCCTGATGTTTCCTCTTAGTAATTTTCCATGCACTGACCCCCATCCTTCTCCTTGGCTAAAAATTACCACTTGCACAAGCTGTATTTGGAATTGAGCCCAATATCTCTCCCTCACTGTAAAATCCCATAGCAGTGGGACCTGTGCCTTTTGCAATGGTCCTGAATAAAGTCTGCCTTTGCATCCTTAACAAGTGTACTGAGTATTTTTCTCTTTGACAGTATCTGTGATCACTTAAGACTGAGTTGGTTATTAGAACTATATTTTGGAAGCTTTGATAAATACTGATTGGAATTAATTTTTAAGAGCAGACTAAAGCAAATAATAAATAGTTCTTAAGGAAAAAGAGAACTGATCTGTGGATTCTGTGCAACTGGTTTAGAAGTGTTATCATCATTTTGTTATATTTCCTTCCAGAAACTTATATTTAAAAAATCCCATAGCCCACACATTATAGAAATTAAGAATTCAATGTACATATATATATGTATGTATATATATGTATGTATATATATATATATGTACATTGAATTCTTAATTTCTATAATATATATATATATTTATTTATTTAAAAATCCTGATTTGAGATTTGATGAATTCTTTGCAAATAAGCAGTTTAAATTATTTTCTGAAGTTAATATAGTCAGTTTAAGAAATTTGTAGAGAAATAGGATGTGTGGATTTTTGCTTAAAAACTGTTCAATAGAATTTTAAAACCCATAGGACTACACTCTATTTGCTTAATAATATATCTTAACTTTTCTGCAATTTGAACTACATATGCATTGAATTAATATGTGTTTTTCAAAATAATCAAATAAATAAATAAGTAAATAAATAGTAAAAATAGTAAAAAAAAAAAAAAAATAGTAAAAAAAAAACCCCAAAACTGGCATGACAGTTTTGAACATTCAGGAATTATATATTTCCTTGCTTGAATTCATATGGTAGTTTATAGAGATAGCTGCTTGATGTTTAAAAGCATTTTCTCCCTTAATCCTCAACCAAATAAAATGATAAATTCTGACACTCTGGTAATTTGCATAACAATTGGCCACAAAGAGTAATTCATTAATATTCAATGAAGTTCTAATTTGCACAATGCCTGCAGCAATATGTAAACTTCATTTTGCTTTAAGATGGAAATTTGTTATAGTGCAAATATCGTAAGTATAATTTTATTAATCAGTCCCAATGAGCATTTGATTCTGTGACCTTGACAATGTCTATACTTTTTTCCTAGAACACAGAGACAAATGGAAATTGAGGTCACTGCATTTTCTTCTGGTTGCTACTTAGTTACACATAGTTCTAGATAAACACACTACAGTGCAAGAAACCCTCATTATTCAAAAGAAAACTAATGTCACTGATTAACCTTCTCCCCCACCCTAAAAATCAGGCTTATTTTCAGTCACTTCATTAATTTAATCAAGTAGTATTTGTTGACTCTCTGTTATTTTCCAGGCAACTTATGAGATGCTGGAGATACAAACTTGCTTTGGTCTTCTAGAGTTTTGAATCAAAAACTCTTACCCTGTCCTGCACACTTTGAATCAAGAAGGATGCTTTTGCTGTGAAATAGGAATGGAGAAGATGTAAATGCATTTTTGAACTAAATAATAATAATAGTAAGAGTCAATATTTATTGAGTGCTTATAAAGTACCAACCACTATTCTAAGTGCTTGGCATGTGTTATAAATAACACTATTCTAAGTGCTTGACATATATTACAAATAAATAGTTTGTATGTATTATAAATAAATAGTTTATTTATAAATAGTTTGTTTAATTTTCACAACCGCCTCAGGAAGTGCATATCACTATTATCCCCATTTTAAGTAAGAAAAATAGGGAATAGTAAGGTTGTTAAATATGTTTATACAAAGAGCAGTTTGACCTACATTGTGATTTAGAGTTGAAGTTTAATTTCTACCAAGATTGTCTGGTTAGATTTAAATATACCAAGAAATTTAATCAAAATTAATATGCAGGTGATGCATCTTACTGACTGAAACCTTACTGTCAAAATCTTTAGATCAGAAAAGTACTTTTCATTTATTCATTTGAAATGCATCTTTATCCTGTCCTGTGTAGGCACTGAAGATTTATTGGTCAGTAAAACAAATAAACCTTGTAGCTAAGGTGCTTATATGAGGGTGTTGGAGACAAATGATAAACAAGTAAATATATGCATAATATACACTCAGGAAGTGGTAAGAAGAGCAAAGCAGAGGCCCCTTAGTGGCACAGTCAGTTAAGCACCTGGACTCTTGGTTTCAGCTCAGGTCATGATCTGTGGTCTTGAAATGGAGTGGCCTGGTTGGGCTCCAAGCTCAGTGGAGAGTCTGCTGAAGTTTTTTTCTCTCTCTCTCTCTCCCCCTCTGCCTGTCCCTGCATGCGCACACTCTCTCTCAAATAAATGAATCTTAAAAACAAAACAAAACAAAAAACACAAAGCAGTATAGGTGATTGACAGTATGGGTTGGATAAGGTTAAGTTGTTTGAGTAGTTAGAAATTGCTTAGTTGAACAATGACTTGAATGACAGATAAATGAGGATAAATTCAACAATGTGGAGGAAAGTACTTCAGGAAGAAGGAATAGACCCTAGGGAAAACAAAGGAGATTGGTTTTATGGAGGAAAAGATCAAAGGGTTGAACTGAGTGTATTAAAGTGTCAGAGATTGCAACTGGTGATCAACATTGTAACTCAGTGACCATGGAAAATAGTTTGGATTTTATTTTAAATATAATAAGAAACCAATGGAGATTTTGAGGAAGGAAATCAAGTACTATGGATTAAGATTTTAAAAGATGCCTCTGATTTCTGTATAGAAAACAGGCTCTAAGGCGCTGGAAGGGAAGCAGCTAAGTTAGATAAGTTAGAAATTCCTGTTCCAATCCAGGTGACTGGGGCCAGGGTGGTGCAGAAGCAGTGGGATATGGTCAGATTCAGGGAAGATTTAAATGACTGAGCCAACAAAACTTTATTTTGGGCAGGAGTTTTATTTTATTTTATTTTATTTTTTTTAAAGATTTTATTTATTTATTTGACAGAGAGAGATTACAAGTAGGCAGAGAGAGAGAAGGAAGCAGGCTCCCTGCTGAGCAGAGAGCCCGATGTGGGACTCGATCCCAGGACCCTGGGATCATGACCTGAGCCGAAGGCAGTGGCTTAACCCACTGAGCCACCCAGGCGCCCTGGGCAGGAGTTTTAAAGCTGTCACTGAGATTGATAAACATCCAAATTTCAAGCAGACTCATATGTGTTCCATTTTTTGAGCTGGTTTCTTTTTTGTTGTTTTTTAAGATTTTATTTATCTATTAGAGAGAGAGAGAGTGAGAGAGAAATAAGCAGGGGGAGTGGAAGAGGGAGAACCAGGCTTCCCACTGAGCAGGGAGCCCAATGCAGGGCTAGATCCCAGGACCCCGAGATCATGACCTGAGTCAAAGGCAGCCCCTTAACGTCTGAGCCACCCAGACTCCCCTGGTTTCTGGTATAGAGGATTGACCTTTAAAAGAAGATAGAGTTTTGGGGTACTTGTGTGGTGCAGTTGATTAAGCAGCCAACTCTTGGTTTCAGCCAAGATCTCACAACTCTGAGATTGAGCCCCATGTGAGGCTCTGCACTGAGTGAGGAGTCTGCTTGAGATTCTCTCTGCCTCTTCCTCTGCACCTCCTGCTAGTGCTCTCTTTCTCAAAAATAAAATAAATACATCTTTAAAAAAATGAAAGAAGGTAGTTTGTTTTTTATTATTATGTTCAGTTAGCCAACATGAGTACATCATTAGTTTTTGACATAGTGTTTAACAATTCATGAGTTGCATATAACACCCAGTGGTCATCACAATATGTGTCTTCCAAATATCCCCACCCCCCACGTGCCCCTTCTGTAACCTTCAGTCTGTTTCTCAGAGTCCAGATTCTCTCATGGTTTGTCTTCTTCTCTGATTTCTTCCTATTCAGTTTTTCCTTCTATCCCCTGTGGTCCTCTGCACTACTCCTCATGTTCCACATAGGAGTGAAGCCATATGATAATTGTCTTTCTCTGCTTTACTTATTTCACTTAGCATGATCCCCTCCAGTCCCATCCATGTCAATGCAAATGATGGGTATTCATCCTTTCTGATGGCTAAGTTATATTCAATTGCATATATGTACCACATCTTCTTTATCCATTCATCTGTTGAAGGACACCTTGGCTCCTTCCACAGTTTGGCTATTGTGGACATTACTGCTATAAACGTTGGGGTACATGTGCCCCTTCTTTTCACTACATCTGTATCTTTGGGATAAATACCTAGTAGTGAAGTTGCTGGGTTGTAGGGTAGCTCTATTTTTAATGTTTTGGAGAACCTCCATAGTGTTTCCAGAGTGGCTGCATCAGCTTGCATTCCCACCAACAGTGTAAGAGGGTTCCCCCTTCTCCACATCCTCTTCAACATTAGTCATTTCCTGTCTTGGTAATTTTTGCCATTCTAACTGGTAGGGTTAATGAAAGTTATGAGGAAAGATAATTTAAAATCATTGATTATTCCTCATCATAAGTCAGTGGTTGTATTAAAGGAAAATTAGGAGCAGACAAAATATAGTCATTCCTTATTGCCTGAGAATAAATTATAAGTGACATAAATACTGGTCTTTATATTTCTCAACTGATAATTACTGAATATTGCTATATATTAAGGGAAAATAATTTTATTACATATTGAACACCTTCCTAGTAAAGTCAATCATATGTTCATAGGTGACTCCTCAAGGTTATAAGTTCTTGATGATAATATATACTCCAATGCAGCAAGATTCCACCCCCAGCTTTACTGAGGTGTAATAGACAAATAAAATTGTAATATATTTAAAATGTATAAGGTAATGAGGTATATACATACACATTGTGAAAGGTTTCCCACAATCATGTTAACATATCCATCACCTCAAATATTATATCTTTTTTATTTTTAGTGAGAACTCTTAAGATCCATTCTCTTAGCAAATTTCAATTATATAATACAGTACTATCAATTATAGTCACCAGGTGCGCTATACATTAGACACTTAGAATCTATTCATCTTAAAATTGAAAATTTTTACCCTTTAACCAGCCTCTCCTCATTTTCTCCACCTCCTAGCCCCTTGAAACCACCAACCTACTCTGTTTTATGATTTGGACTGTTTTAGATTCCACATATAAGTAGGGTCACATATACAGTATTTGGCTATCAGACTTAACTTCATTTAACATCATACCCTCCAGGTTCACTCATCTTGTTGCAAATGGCCAAGATTTTCTTCATTTTAAGGCTGAACTACACACACACACACACACACACACACACACACACCCCTCTCTTTCTATATAAAAATAATCGTATTTTCTTTATTCACTCCTTTATTCACAGATACTTAAGTTGTTTCCATGTGTTGGCTATTATAAATAATGTTGCAATGAACATAGTGATGAAAGTATCTCTTCAAAATCAGGATTTCAATTTCTTTGGGCATGTCTTGGGGGGATTACTAAAGAATATAGTAGCTCTGTTTTTAAATTTTTTTTATTTTAAATTTTGAGTGCATAGTGACTGCACCAATATAAATTCCCACCAACAGTGTACAAGGGTTCCCTTTCCTTCACATCCTCACCATCATTTGTTATCACTTATCTTTTTGTGAAGAGCTATTCTAACGGATATGAGGTGATATCTCATTGTAGTTTTGATCTGAAATGCAGTAAGATTTCTTAAGTAATTTTAATAGTGCCCAGTCTCCACTTTGCAAACCATATGCCCTTGGCATGATGTGTGTAATGATGGGCTCTTCCTAGTAGGCTAACTGCTGGTCTTTATTCAGTGTGCTTACCTTTTTGACCATTTGATTGTGTAGACGATCTCTTGTACTTGGCACCTTAGAAAAGAGCAATATGTGGATGTAGATCCAGGGATTCGAGATAAGAAAGGAGTTTAAAGTATGTAGTAAAATGTGGTTGTGATTGTATGAGAGAAAGCATGGTAAAATATTCCCTTTAAAAATAAGAAAGGGACACCGGGGTGGCTCAGTCTGTTAAGGATCTGCCATTGATTTCAGATCATGATCTTGGGGTCTTGGGATATAGCCCTGGTCCCTGCTCAGCGGAGATGGGGTTTACTTCTCTTCTCGTGCCCTTTCCTCCTCTCATGCTCATGCTCTCTCAAATAAATAAAGTCCAAACAAAAATAAATAAATAAATAAAGAGGAACAGGAATACAGATCATATAGTAAAATAATTCAAATAATTTGGAAACTTTTTTTTTTTTTGGCATATTTATACTGCACCCTAAATCATTCATTTCTGGTTGAAAGCACCTTCTTTGGAAAGAAAATACTGTGGGTCAAAGATTGTGTTTGCTCTTAGGAAGTTGACTGACTGAATGAATGAAGCAGCCCTGAGGTCTGAGGTTCCTTTTCAGCAGCCAACCAGGTTCTATTAGGTAAAACTCTCCTTCAGAATAACTATCTCTACTGGCAAGAGATCATTTCACCTATGTCCGCCTTTATACAAGTCCAGAGGAAATCAAACTTTCTCTTTCTAATTTTGATGGGCAAACTGTAGTCCTTTCTGAGAACACTTGTGCCTGCTATGAGGAATGCTTACCACTCCAGAGAAGAAAGGAAGACGAAAGGAAGAGAAGATGGGGAGAGACTCTCCTAAAGGAGCATTTGGCTCTAGAGATTTACTGACCAGGAAAAAGTAATCATTTTAATTATTAAATCAAAAAGAAATAGAATATTGTGGTTATGTCATATTTAGAACATACTTCGAAGAGAGGGTCATACATTTCATAGAACTTCATTTGTGTTAGTAAAGAATTTAGTGAATATTTAATTTAACACTAGCAAAAGGAAAAATAAGAAAAAAAGACTTATTTCCAAGAATTACTTCCTTCTTCCTCTTGCTGTTCATTCTCCTCCTCGTTTTTTTCTCTCCTCCCTTCTTTTCTCCTCCTTCCTTTCATCCCATAAACAAAACAAAACATTGAATGATCTCTGTGTGTATGGGCTGAGAACACCACATTGTAACCAGCTATGATTGGTAGATGAGGCTAAAGAGAAAGATTCCAGCTAAACTGGGAAAAGACATTAATAACCCAGCTGAGAGTTACAATCTCCTGTTCCTGTCTATATACAATGATGCTCCTTATTTTTTAAAAAATGCCATTTGTGTTTGTTTTAGTGTGTGTATTCTTTAAATACAATCATGTGGGGAAATTACATATAAAAGGAAGAAAGTCGTGTCATATGGAGAGGGTTCAATGTTATGTTATTTTGTCAGAAATAATCGTATGTGTTTTATTCACATTGACATATGTACCCACTTAGCGATGTCTTCATTTACCATGTGTGCAAAATTGTTTTTGAAAATTATAATTGACATCATTTACTTAGAGTTTTCATTAGTAGAGGACTAATATTTTACATTCTGCCATTACTTTATTCTTTAATAAATTTGATGTAGCCAAAGATTAACTTTTATGATTCAGAAAGCCATGTCACTATGGCCAAGGGTTAAAATCTAATTCAAAACCTACGCACATTTGGATTATGGGTTAAAAATTCATTTAAAATAAGTATGTATCATTATCATCTTGCATTTTTAATGACTCCTTATACCACTTTCCCCAGGAAATCCAAATATGTGTAGTTTGAATGTCTTTAAACCAATACAATGGGCACCTGGGTGGCTCAGTGGGTTAGGACTCTGCCTTCCGCTTGGGTCCTGATCTCAGGGTCCTGGGATGGAGCCCTGTATCTTCCCCGCTTCCCCCCACTCTCTGCCTGCTTCTCTGCCTACTTGTGCTCTTTCTCTCTGTCAAATAAATAAATAAAATCTTAAAAATAAATAAATAAATAAACCAATACAACACAATAGCCTTGGGCACTAGAAAAATTGAAGCAGTGCTTATTTTGAGAGTAAAATCCCAATCAACAGATCTCTTAACCTATGCAATAGAGTCTTAATTACTTTATGTAGCATAGAATTATACCCTCAGTTGTTCTTTGTTTACATCCCTGGTTATTTCTATCTCAACGTATGAATTAGCTATACAGAATTTCTTGAAATTCCTTTATGACACCATATTATTTCATCACTTTAAGTCTCTGCACTTCTTAAGTTTTTTGCACAGTTTTCTTCTCCACTACCTGCCTTTTAAAGTCTTGCTCTAGCATAAAAATGAAAATCTTCCTTCTCTTTATAGCTTTGCCTAACATTCTCCTACTTATCCTACTGTGCCAATCTCTCTCTCTCTCTCTTTTTAAGATTCATTTACTTACTTTGGGGGTAGTAGAGGGAGAGAATGTTCAAGCAGGCTTCCTCCTGAGCATGGAGCCTGATGGGCGACTCGATCCTGGGACCCAAGAGATCAAGATCTGACCTGAAACCAAGATTTGGATGCCCATCTGACCAAGCCACCCAGGCGCCTCTATTCTCTTCTTGAATCTTAATGTACTTTGATTGGCTTTTATGATAATATTTTATTATCAATAATAAAAATGTAGTATGATTATATATCCATATGTCTGTCTCCCTAGAATTTGTGCTTCTTGAAGGCAAGAACTATTTTATTCATCATATTTATAAAGTGTGTAGTAGAAGCTCAGTAAATATTTGTTGAATGAATTAATTCCCTTGAACAAAATTATATTCTCAGTAATACTATTCCTTTGCTCAGTTTATTATTTATGTCTACTTTCTATAAGGATCACCGAGTTATATTTGCCTTATATTTTTGTCACCCAGAACTAAAAAATAGTTTTACCTTCTTTTTCAAACTAGAGAAGGAGAGTTGTTTGAGAAAGCTGCCGCTGTCTGCAGTAGACTGGGCTACTGCTTAATTGATTGTCACTAATTGAAGAAAAGAGACTAATGGTTACAAGCAATACCACTGCAATAATGAGAACATTACATTGACATTATCATGTCGTGCCTTGGTAGGCTCACATGTTTTGCATACAAGGGGCTGCAACATTACTCTTCTCCAGCTTCTTTGCACATTAAAAAATGCCACAATGCTATAGTAAATGTGGAGCTGGCTAAGAAATAATCTTCCTTCACGCATATTCGAATGGATCAGAGTAGTCACGATACATAAGTGCTTGCCAACTTCAGATGAAAGCCAGCAGTTCCCCATAAGCCAACGGCAAGAAGTAAGTGGTAGAAAAATACCCCCAAAGAATCACCCTAATTGTCATAGAAATATCATATTGCAGTGAAAGCCTAAACTATTTCTTTTGTTGAATAAATCTCTGATTAACCTAATACTGCCTGTTAAAAGGGGGAGGGGGAAGAATTTGCAGACAGCGATTCTAGACATTCCTGGGCAACAGTTACTGCTTCCCAGAGGAGAGAAGAGACGAATCTTTCCAAAAACAATGAGCAAGCACACAAACAAATCAGTGGGGAAAGCAAGAGGATACAGCAGAATTCACTGTTTGTAGTAACAAAGGGATGCTGTTTTATAGCCACAGTAAAAGTTCAGTTGTAGAACAAAATGAGCACAAACATTCTTCCTTGTAATGAACTGCTTTAAATTGACAGCATTATCATGTTTTGCCATCTTTGCAAAAACATTTTTATTAGCTTGATTGATAATGAATAAACAGATCCCACTTCCTTTTCCCTATCATTTGAATATGAAGAATGCCTTATCTAGAAATAATGACAGGCATGAAATTACGGGGGGCATAAAAACACCGCCTCTAAAGTGGAAACACTTCATACTACCAGTAAGGAAAGAGAGTAAATGAAGAAAGAATGAGAAAATATCACATTGCAATATTTTCCTCTAGTCAATATTGAGTAGAATTGTTTAACTGAAGGTATTTATAAATTATTTGTAGGGCACTTCTCCTGAAAGTGTAGGCATTAAATATTTGTTAATCATGTTATATACGTATACACAGTGTTATTTATTTTAGACTACAAAGAGAGAAATGATTGATACCATATTAAATAAGCCATTCAGAAACTTGATGATCATGTGTTGGTTAACTTTTAACACAATACTATCCTTTTTTCTTATTTCAGTCTATGCGTGTACGTGTGTATGTGTGTGTGTATGTGTGTGTGTGTGTGTGTGTGTGTGTGTGTTTGAGTTAATTCCATTTGTGAAACTACCTGATTAGTGTCCCTAGAACTGAAATCCAATTAGGATTCCTTTACTTTAAATGTATTTATTAAAATACTTAGCTGTACCCTTTGAGTGTTTTAGGAAAGTGGAAGCAGAAAAAGGACCAAAAATGCTAATAATAGTGCCAAGGCTTTTATACAGTTTCATTGCTTAATCAAGAACTTTACAGTGCAGTATACACACAGGATGAAAAAGCAAGTTAACAGGCTGCAATACAGTACTGACAGCAGGAGAGTTAAGGTCAAGCAAAGTTGAATGGCAACATTACTGCTAGCCATTCTTCCTTGTAGATCTGAACTTTAATCCACAGAGATTGTTAAAGCCTCAGGTGGAGGCTGGGTGATAATGGTGGCTGTTATCCTAAGGAACAGATGGTAGAGTGAGTGACACCTATAAATGTGCAGGCTGTGTTGCTTCAGTGACAAGATGCTAAACCCTTCTGGCACTGAAGTAAAAAGACAGGTGTCTTGACACAAAAAGAGGTATTGAAACTATGCCTCTAGCCATGTATAACAGTGGAGCCAATTCTTCAAGCCTAAGTAACTGAAAATCTAAATTGGGGTGTATTAGTATGGGTAGATTGCTTGTGGATCTTCCCCATTAATGTTTCTTCCTTTCTTCTTTCCTTCCTTCCTTCCTTTGAGACTCATTACCTTTCATCCAATAGCAAGTTAGGGAGTTGGAATTAGGACATTAGGAATTGCACTCTGAATTTCTGATTTTAATGGGTTTACGTGTTTATGTGAATAGCCTTTATTTCTTATTTACAAGACAAATAAAATAGCAAACACAGTTTTTCTTTCTTAGGATTATACATGACAGTGGAATCCTTCAGTTACCTCTGTGTTTCCTTTAAGTGTAGTATGAAGTTAATCACGTATACATATACGGTTTATTATAATTGCAATTAGCAATGCCAAGTTTAGAGATTCATGTGGCCAACAGGGAAACCACAATAGTGTAAAAACCAATTTAATGAATGTACTTACTTTAAATTCCATTATCACTTCAACAGATTACTTGTTTTAAAAGGTATTAAAGCTAATAACATTTAATCTACTTGCTTGAATGTAGCAGCATTTTTTGGGGAAGCCAATGAAAATAAAGCTTCAATAATCAAGTACAACAGATGTTAAAGTTTTCAACACAATTCTTTCTTAAAGAAATTAGGTTCTAATAGCCAACTTGTTATACTCTCTTTTTCTTCCCTTGGATTTTAAATGATATAGTCATATATTTTTCTACAAAGAGAGATAAATTTGATGGGACAATAAACCATTTCATATTGCTCCAATTAAGTGTTTTGGCACTAGTAATAAATAAATAAAGACATCACAAATGTTGAAAGACAACATGAGGATTGTTTAGATATATTTCAGTGAGGTGGTAATATGAGTGAATGGTACACTAGATTCAATGTAGTAGTGGTATTTAAAATTAATTATATCTTGGACCCTACTTTTTCTAACCGGCAAAATCAATGACTTATCTAGAGTAACATTAAAATTCTTTTCTAGCTCTATTATTCTAAACTGTATCTTCTTAAAAGAAATTTTCTTTTCATCTATCTACAGCAAAATTAATTCACTACACCCACTTTTGCAGTGAATCTAATATTTGATGAAAGATTATAGGTAAATGTATATCACTCTAGGCTTGAGGCATGCATACAGTCATGGTTAATTAACAGTATATCAGTAGAGTCCAAGTTCTCTGAAGGTGATTATCTGGTACATCATAGAGATTCACAGACTATATGTAGGGCCAGGTTCCAGGTCTTCTGACTGTCATATGACAATGTATTTTAAAATACCATGTTGCTTATTTATTTTACATAATAACATGTGCAATATTGTAAAATTGTTAAATAGGTATCAAAAGCCAATTTTAACCTTTTTTGTTTATTTTTTGTTTCACAAATATGATAATGAAATCCACCATGATAATGAAATCCAACCAAGAGGAAATACTATTTTTTGATCACTGTTGAAATTATTTTTACACTATTATAGTGATTCTTTTTAACATTTTAGGTACCAAAATACTCTATGTAACTATCTTAAGTATTCTAATTTAGTGTTTGATTTGCTTTGTAATTCTACTCTTAAGTGCAAAATCCACGAACATATTATTGAAAAAAATTTCTATCACAAAACTAAGTTTATACATGTTTATAAATATTACATGTAGGAAATATGTGTATATAAATATATGTAACACATATACAACACAGATATGTGACCTATATATGCATATACACATATACATGTATATGCATGACGTGTGTGTTTTGTTGGTGTGTATATATATATGTGTGTGCATCCAGTCAATTTAATGGTTGGAAGCTTTCAAAGGTAACCTATTATAATGCAATAAATTATCATGAGCTTTGGTTTTATAATGAGCCACATGTACATGGCCTGTTTCCTCTTAACTGCATCGAACTAATTTGTATACATGTGTTATATATTTAATAAAAGCTTAGGTTCACATAATTTGAACTGGTATGTCTTTGTAATAATAGATCCCCAGCCATTTACATTAATACAGGCAGTTTCCTACTATTGAGAAATTCTTCATGACCCTGGAATAAATCCTGAAGGTGATAGACTGACAAATAAGAAAAAAATATTTTCAATGACTGCATTATATAAAACCACACAAATATGCCTTTTATAGACCCTTGGAGTTTTGTGAAGTAAAATTTGCAAAGTGCTCTGGTGTAGCAAAGTAAGCATTCTAAATAAGAAATTATTGATTTCCATTGTAAAATTCATAACATGGGTCTTTAAGAGTCTCAGAATAAGTATCTATTGACTTTGGGTCAACAAAGATTTTGGGGGACATAACTTGTTATATTTGGGTGGTAATTGATACCCTATAATATTTATATTGTAGGAAAGTCCACATGTTAGGGGAAGAGTAAAGATAGTGTGGTTTATATATGTTTAGAAAGCTATTACAGCAAAATATTATTGTATGGAGTGCATGTTAATCTCAAAATCTTTACAGTCCTGCAGAGTTAGTCATTTTAACATTGCCAACAGCCTAAATTTATTTCACTGAAGGGTTTACCAGCATAGCATTGTAATGAGCTCTCTTTTAAACATATACTTAATTATTTTTATAGAACAGTGCCCAAATTGTAATATATTGACTACTGCTTCACAAATTCAAAACATGTAATAATTGTCAAACATTAAATTCTCTGTGTGTTATGACTCACCAACCTTGATTTTGCTGTACTTATTTAAAATGTATTAATTTCCCAATGTGTTTATGTGCAAAGCCTTGCTCTCGCATTATTGCAGATTAACAGAGCTACAATAGAAAGTGAAGTCATTCCACCTACTCTGGCAATAAATCCGCTGCGTGGTGAAAGATGATAGCTAACCTTACACAATAGGGTTTATCTTGCTACAGGCTCAGAGCTAAGAATTTGCATAGTGATAGTAAATTGCCTGTTTAGAAATTGTCTCACATTTGAGCATTAACTTTCCTGCATTATGTTTGATTGATTATTTATTGAAATGTAACTCCCACAGAGAACTTACATTGACTGGCTAAGATAAAATACAATTTTAAAAACAGCTTAGGTGATTAGATTCCTGAATGACATGAGATTTCTTCTTTAATCCTGTATAAAGTTTCAGAGATTAAAAATATGGCTGAAGGTTTCTGGCTGTGTGGAGGAATACTGTTTGAAGCTATATAGGAGATTGGGCCTCAAATAGGAAATAGTGATATCTGATACATGGGACAGGTGGCATTACATACCATTGGGTTAAGAATAGAATTTTCAATAGATATTGATAGGAGAGTTGGTTATTCATTTGAATAAAAACATTAAATAGGTCCCTGGCTCACACTATACACAAAGATCAATCCCAGAAGCATTAAAGAACCAAATATGTAAGGAAAAATAAGTAAACTTTTAAAAGTCAATATAGCAATATATCTCTGCATGCAGGAATATCTTTTAAAACAGACAAAAGATTATATACCATGCAGAAAAAGGCTAATCAACTCAAGTACAATTAATAAGAAACTCTTCGTGAAGTTACCAAAAAAAATGAATGAATCAAACCATTAACTGGGACATATTTTCCACTTATTTAATCTATGAAACCTATGAGTGATTACTATGCATGGTATATAATGAACTCTTATGAATCAATAAGAAAAAAAAAGCCAGTAATCCATGGAGAAACAATTGGCAAAATAATTTTGCGGAAGAGAAAGAATCGAAACGATATATGTATGAGATGATATCTCACCTTGTTAACTACGAGGGAAATGCTAATAAACCTATAGTGAAACATCATTTCACACCTCTCAGATTTAAAAAAAACAATTAAGAGTCTCAAAATACCAAGTTGTCTGCATATGACTTCAGTGGAATGCCTATTCATTGTGGAAACAAAAATTGGAAGAGCCACTTTAATGACAGATTATCATTACCTAGTAAATATCCTGCAATCCAGCTATTTTGCTACAAAATAGTCTCCCTGAATATAATCTCGGATGCTAAAGTATTCTAGACTTCACTATTTACTATGCTAAAGTATTCTAGACTTCACTATTACTCAAAATTAACAGACTTCTTTACTAAAGAATAGACACATCTGCCTGTTGTTCACTTTTTTACTTATTAATTATTTATTAAACACATATGCTAGATGTTGTTCTAGATGTGGAGGATATAGCAGCAAACAACACCAACAAAAATTCTGTCCTCATGGAGGTTATGTTTTATGAGGAAGAGCCGGATAATAAACAAAAGAAGCAAATAAATTATATTTATATGGTATCCTAGAAGATGGTAACTGTTAGCAAGACTAATAAAACCGAAAAGAGGGATAGAGTGCTGGCAGCAAGTGGCAATCGGTTTGTTGTTGTTTTTGTTGTTATTTGTTTGTTTGTTTTAATTTACTTGAGAGAGACAGCAGGAGTCAGAGAGAGAACACATGGGTTCATGGGGGGCAGGGGTGTGGAACAGACTCCCCTCTGAGGAGGGAGCCAGACGCAGGACTTGATCCTAGGATCTCAGGTTCATGACCTGAAGCAAAGGCAGTTGCTTAACCAACTGAGCCACCCAGGTGCCCCACGAAGTTGCACTCTTATATTTTGCTTTACTAATAGAGAATATAGAGCTAGGGTAACATGTATTCAAATTTGGATTCTGGAAGTAGATGCTAGGTTGGGAGCAAAAAACTTCCTAACCGAAAAAGAATCACTGTGGGTAAATTAATGCCTTACTATGTGGAGACTGTTTTGATAAGCTGAAGGTAAAAATTTAAGTTTGTCCAATTGCCAAAGAAGAATCATTTCAGTATGCCTCGACCAGCAGGCACTGGTCGAAACAGAAATTCTTGTAATGTTAATGACCTGGCTAATAGGAACCATAAACCACCTAAGAGATTGCCTTGAGTTGGAAGACTGCTGGTTAAGAGTCTGGACTACTGAATCAGATAAACATTTATACACATCTCAGCTTTTCCAGATGCTATCCACCTGAACATAAGCAAGTTCTTCAGGGTTGGAATTACCCATGATCCATAGGGACTTTATAAGAATTAAATTGGACAACATCTATCAATGTCTCACTTCAGACCCCTGACACATGGAAAGCACTCCTAAATGGGAGGTATTTGTTGTTGTAATTGTTGCTTGGGTGTTTAGGATTGTTTAGTCTTCCTGGTGAAGGCCAGGAAACAAAGAAGAACAGCAATTTTTAAAGCCCAGTGGATTTGTAAAGAACCAAGGGAATTCTGGATGCATTCCTCAGAGTGGAAGTCTTATCTCTAGAAAACTCTGCCATATTCTATGATGGCAGGAAACAGAGTAGACCAAACAGGGAGGACAGAAGTACAATAAATATAGTTTGCTGGGGTTTTTTGCTTTACTTGTTTTGATTTTTCCTTAGAGCCTTTAAGATATTGACTTGAAGCCTAGGGAGAAACAAACACTGTTTCTTTTTGTACCCTGGGAGATAATAGACTGAAATTTCAGCCTGAAATTCAGAGTGGGAAGTCTGTGAGCCAACAAGCAATTCCAAAACTTAATATTAGAACAACAGGGAGATGCTTAATGTGCCAGGCATTATTAAATGAATTTACAAATGCTATTCAATTTAATAGTCATATTCTATGACATATATATTATTACTATTATTACAGATGAGGAAGGCAACAGTCAAATAAATCATGTAATTTACCCAAGGTTGCCAAACAGTAACTTTTTTTTTTTTTTTTAAGAGAGAGATCACAAGTAAGCAGAGAGGCAGGCAGAGAGAGAAGGGGAAGCCGGCTCCCCACCAAGCAGAGAGCCTGATGCAGGGCTCGATCTCAGGACCCTGGGATCATGACCTGAGCTGAAGGCAGAGGCTTTAACCCACTGAGCCACCCAGGAGCCCCCCAAACAGTAACATTTTAAAAGGATTTAAACCAAGTGTATGTGTCTCTTGCCCATGCCATCTCCCTGACTGCTTCAGCCAGGAACTGAAATAAAAAACAAACAAACAAAAAGCAAAACCAAAAAAAGACACAAGAAACCAAGATTGGGTATTTCCAAGGTCTGTATCTTTAAATTTTGAAAGAATCTCTCCTTTAAAAAGTGGTTAATTTCCCTAACATGTTTTCTTATCAAAGACTTTAATATGGTGCATTAGTAATATAGAATGTGTGTGTTGTCCTTTGTCAGTAAGGTATTACAGCACTGGGTCCCTAAATGACTGGGGAAAATGTTCTCACCAGGTGTGAGAAAAACTGGGTTACAGTTCAAAAGCATTATTTAAAATAAATAAAGCAGTAATTACAAATTTAGCATTTTCTCAACATTTACCTTTTAACAGACTTGACTTTGGAAAAATTTATTAATACAAGTACCACATATAAACTATTCTGTGTTCTTTACTGAGTGTCTGCTGCTCCAACCTTGTATATCAAAAATACTAGTTTAAGAGACAAGAATTACACCAAACAACAATGAATGTAGTTGAGTTGTGCAACTGACTACACACACACACACACACACACACACACACACACATTCACATACACAAAAGGGACAGACCTTGTCACTTTGATGGTACAATATTGTAGACTAGAAACCTATAATTTATTTTACTTCCCACCTAAATTTAGTTTAAACATGGCTTAGGAAGTCAGATAAATATCTTGATTTACTTTTTCATTTTGTTTTGTTTAGTTTTTGTTTGGTTTGGTTTGGTTTTATTTGCTTTTGAGAATCTGTTGCCATCATCTGTGTTGTCTTCTTTATTCTTCTTAATGTATTGCTTAGACATCTCATGTAACAGACCATTGGTTGTGTTTTTTTCTCTCTCCTTAATATACATGTCAAAGTCTTTCCCTTATGTTTCATTTTTGAAAAAATTAATCAAGTTTAAATTTTCTCCACATAAAGAACTTTATTGTTTGTTTACTGTCTTAATTGTCAGCCAGGGTTTCCAATTTGAATCATTCAACTATTTGCTACCTTTAAATCATGTTTACCCAAATGGGATTTTCCCTAATTAACGCTAGCCCTACTTTCTGGAAGGATAGGACAGTTGAAGGAGGTTGGTTGTTGTCTCTGGTAGTCCATAGGAATAAACTGGATGATTTAGGCTGCACGTAATCGAATCCCATGGTCCAAACAGAACTTTTTTTAAAAATAAGAGAATGTGTACTTCTCTTAAGTATCTGGATGCAGTCAGATTAATGACTTAATCATGTCAGGGAGAAATCCAGAACTTCTGCATTCTGCTGTCTAGCCTCAGGGTCATTCTAGTTCTCATGTTTGCAAGATGATGCAAGTGGCAGTTTGAACAGTTTGCAGGAGTCCATAAAGCCTCTGCCCCAAATGTGGAACCTTCTCCTTTGATCCTGTTGACCAGTTTATAAAATGGTTCTAATCCTTGGTTAGGAGCGGTCACCAGGACAGTACCACATGGCTGATTCCATGATTATATACTTTCTGGAGCTTGGCATGTGCCCAGCTGTTCTTGATGTATGTGGCTGTATGTAGCAGAGGTAGACACCTCAAAAGATACCAACGTTCTATAATTAGTGGAGAGGAAGAAATGGATATTGACCATTCAGTCAACTCACCCACTGGGGCTAATTAGCTGTGTGACCAGAAAAACATTGATTAAGCTCTCAGAGCAATATGAATATAGAGATTAAAACTATTTTATAAGGAACTAAGAAATTAAATAAGATAACATGGCATGAAGTGATAATATAATATGTGGGCAATTCTCTGTTGTCAAAACTGTTACATAGTTGTATTAGAACAGTCTTATGTTCATATTACTGTTGTAAAATGTGAAAATTGATCATTGCTGTCTCCCCCTAATTTCTATGAACTAGATAAATAACATTCTAAAGTAGTTAATTTTTTTTTTCTTTGTAAGGAACTGTGGAACCTCCACAGTAATCAGTGAGCTAAAGTCATGACAAGGATGACTCACACATGTGCTGTTCAGTGATGTCCCTCAATTGAGGAAAATGGTGAAATAGTGAATTAATAGTCCATTTTACCAGAAACCTTCTATTGGGTGACAGAATAGGAGGATGTAGATCAGAATGATAGACGCACAGATATGTCACCTTGATGTTACTGATATCCTGTCAATTATCAATAGAAAGTAATTTTCTGAAGCAGAAGAAAACTAATGACACCATTCCTACCTTGACAGATATGTTTCCTGAGGTAAATGGTTCTAGAAAAACCCTACCTCTCCAATATTAAAAACCAAAAGAAATCTATTAATCAAATAAATGCAAATCAAATCAAAAGTATTATCAGTCAAATGAAAAAATAACATCTATTTGGGCAAAGTCTCAGTGAAAGAGACTAAAATGATGTAGCCTTCAAAGGGATCAATTTGAAGATATTCATCACAATAATATTAAAAACACTTATGCTTTTGGATTCAAAGTTATACTCACCAGTCTTCCAAAGGCACAATTGATGCAGATGGACTTATTAACTTGTTAACATACTGTATTTTGGTAAAGCATTAAGCAGACCTAACAATATCCAATGATATATATTTAATGTCATGGCTAATAAAGCCATTCATAAAATAAAATAACAATATCCAATGAATATATTTAATGTCATGGTTAATAAAGTTAAGTGAACAAAACAAATATAAAAAATGCTGTTAGTGCCATCCCATGTGTCATCTCTTAAGGAAAAAAATACAATAATAATTAGTATTTCTAATGCATTTTAGAAGTTTAAGTTTCAATAATAGTAGAATTACTAAACCAGAGTTTCAGCATTGAGAGTAAAGGAAAAGATAGTTTTCAGAAGATCCCTTCTAACGTTTAGAAAAACTATTAAGGTAGATGCTCATTACTTAGAGATTACATATAGTTTATGGAAGTATAGACATCATAATTATGATTTTTCCTTTTGGAAATAGTATTAGGATGTATTGACCTCAGAAATATGTTTCAACTGTCCTTTGTATATAAAGATGCTATTGGTAATCTAAATGTTTTACATTACAAAGTATATGTTAGACTTTTATTTTTTAATACAACATTTGTAGAGATGCTGATAGAAGAGTTTTAAACTTACAAGTTTTGGGAAAAATTCCCAGGTGAGTTAAAATAAGAACATGACTTTTACATTAGTAAAGCTCTATCAATAAGGCTTAGTTTCAGTTGCTTGTCATAGGAAAACACAGAATGTATTAAGGTTTATTTATCTGCGTATAAATTAGGCCTGGAGATGGGTGGTCCTAGGTTTCTGCATTGCTTGCTGGTGTGCTCAGAGACCTGCCACAACATCCTGGCATCTGGCTTCCATTCTCAAGTTCATCACAGATCCTAGAAGGTTAGGGCTGCATTCCTTCGTTCCAGGTAACTGGAAGGACAAAGGGAAGAAAATGGGTGAAGCTAATCTCTTGTACAGAAGATTTCCCACCTGTTTCACGCATTTCTGCTGATATCCCATTGGCTCAAATTTACGTGCTGGGTGGTATATGGATGTAAGGGGCACTGGCAGATTTATTTATTTATTTATTTATTTAGATTTTATTTATTTATTTGGCAGAGAGAAATCACAAGTAGATGGAGAGGCAGGCAGAGAGAGAGAGAGGGAAGCAGGCTCCCTGCTGAGCAGAGAGCCCGATGTGGGGCTCGATCCCAGGACCCCAAGATCATGACCTGAGCCAAAGGCAGCAGCTTAACCCACTGAGCCACCCAGGCGCCCCAGATTTTTTTTTTAATGTGTGCTTGCTAAACACTACAATTTAATGTGTGCTTGCTAAACATTACAATACTACCACTATAGTGGAAGATAAGAATAACTCTTGGAGTAGGCATTCAGCAGCTATTTCTGCATAATTAAGTTTCTACTATCAATGTTTGTGATACCACTGTCCTTTCCTTAATGAAATTTCTATTAAATCTAAACTGTTTATGAAATTCTTCTCAATTATATAATCCCATTTTACCATCTTGAAATCAGAGATTTATTCTGTTATGTTTCAGCCCTTAGATGAAATTAAATCATATTCATCGATATAGCAATCATTAAAAATGAATTTAAGAAGAATATCTATGCAATCTTGCATGCAGTTTGATAATACTCAAGATATTTCAATTCTGCTGTGTTGTACCTAAAGTAAGTCAGAAAATATATAGGGATAAAAGGACTGATAATTTTTAGGGGAAAGAATGTAGTATGTCTAATGAAAACATTACACATTACTAAGAAATATAGCACTATGACTATCTCCTTCATTTTGTTTCTTCATTCAGTACTGTGCTTTTGGGGGGACATTATGTTTTCTATTTCTTTTTAAAATATATTAGAATGAATTAAAATAGTAACTGTTAAAAACTATGCATGTTTTTGGTAAACATACAGTTTCTATTTTGGTACTAGGCAATGTTTATTAGTTTCACTTAGATTTATTCCATTTCTTTGACTGTGTTCGACATTGTTCATGATATATCTGTCTTAGTATGGCACTTTTGAAAGAAACTGCTATGCTCCTGTTCTGGACAAAAGTAGAATCTGTGTGTTGTGTTTGTTTTTGTTTTGTTTTTCTGCCAAGTGACCTTGTCCCTGATAGTTGCAGCATTTAGAGTTTAGCCAGTAACCTTTGAGCCATGGCAGAGAATGACAAGATGAGCAAGGACAACCAGATTCCCTCTCCAAGAAATGTGTGTTATAAAATAAAGAGAGAATTGACTGAGACCCTTGGGAACACACACACACGCACACACACACACACACACATCACAATCAGAGAGAGGCTGGAGGACAGCTCTCTGGAATCAGGTAATGGCCAAAGCTGAGGGAGACAAGGAATAAAGCGGGGCAGGAGTGGAGAAAACATGGGCTAGAGAGAAAAGCCAGAGTTGGCATGCAGAGAAAGATAGAAACCCATGGAGTGATTAAGACCATGTATGTGTCTCTTCAGAGAGTTAAATGGCCTTTGGAGCTGCTTTGATTCTAGTCCAGACCAGCCCTGCTGCTTTAGAAAAAGTTTCTGTTCTTGCAATGGGAAGAACAAAGCTAAAACACATAAATGTGAAATTGTTTAGATTAATTTACGTTAAATGAGCCATAGCTGTATAGTGCGTCATTAATTTAAATATATTAATAATATCCATTATGATTTGACAGAGAAGAAAGCTTATTTATCTGACTGAAGTTATGTGTAATTACTTCTTGCAGGACACACTCCCCTATTTAAGATATTGTCTCTGAGTAAATTCTGGAATACTGCTGTCTAATAGAAATATAATGTGAGCCACAAATACAAGCCACACATGAAACTTAAAATTTTCTAGTAGCTGTATTAGCAAATGTAAAAAGAAATGAGGGAAATGAACTTTAATCATTAACTGAATAATTAATATTAATGATATGTTTCCTTTAATCCAATATATCTAAAACATTCTCACTTCAACATGAAATCAGTGTGAAAAAAATTCAATCCAATATATTATATTTCTATTTAAATATAATGTGTATTTTACATTTCAAGCAGATCTCTGTTTGAACTAATCACATTTCTCACATTTCAGCTACTCGATAGCCACATGGGGTGACTGGCTACTGTATTGGGCAGCCAGATTCTAGAGATTACCATGACTGATTTCACTGGCCTCTAGTCCCCTTCAAAATAAATGAATCAGTTGGCTGACAGCCATCTCTCATAAACTCTTCTTGTTTTTTCTAGTTCTTTTATTAACTAGGAAATAATTTGTAATCTGTGCTTCTGCCGATATAATTATTTCTAGTTCCTAATTCATAGGAGATAGGAATTTTCCATTTCATAAATAGAGAGAATATATCGCCTTAAGAACATTTGCAGTAGATAGTGGCGGGGGGGGTAGGGGGGCTTGGAGAATAGGAAGAGGAGGGAGGAGGAACACCCAAAGCAAGATGTTGTAAGGTTAAGAATGTGAGATGTAATGATGCTACCATGAGATATGATGTAGTGCAAGATGTTAATTCTTAGAAAATGGCAAAAGATTAAAATACCAAGTTCTGAATACAGAAAGTTTAATATATTGAGATTTACTTGAACGGAAGAAAGAAAATATCATATCTCTTTACTGGTTCTTTTCCATGAAGGGAAGAAGCTCGTCATAAAGAATTACAGGTGTTTGTGGCAAATTATCAGATTGTGTGCAGATGCTGTTGGTTGTTTGAGACCTAGATGCAGCCATTTCATCTGAAACTCATTATTGTGTAACTTATTTTATCGAAATAGCTTAAGATATCACTAAAATAAGTTCATAACTTATATACTAGTTTCATGATTAGAATATTGCTTTTATAATTATATTTCAGATCAGGCAGAATTTTAAAAATCCAGACCCCTGAAACACTCTTTAAAATACACGAATTCATATGTTTTGCCACTTTGGCATGTGACTGAAACGACTTGGTCCTTAATGGGCCAAAAAATATCTCATATGAAACCTGAGAATATGTTAACCTAGTGTGTACTTTTATATTTTTCTTCCCAAATATGTTTCTTTTCCTGCCAAGGACAAAATATAAGTGCTGAGCTAATCCAATCTTGAGAGATCAAGCCCCTACTAATTATAATTTCCTATGCTGATTTTTAATTCCTTTGTAATATCAGTAACAGTTTTAACACCTTGTCAGGCATTCAGGAACTTCCATCTGTGCTGTATAGTGTATTCATGAAATAAACCCATCTGTACAGCTGATTAAAAGTTGGATTAAATCCATGTTTTGACTTTGCCCTGGAAGAGGTGAATCCTAGTGCAGTTGTTGCTGTTAAGGGCAGAATGTGGAATGACTGAATGTATAAAGTAATAGAACCAAAGGTCATTTTCTGTTTCTTTGTTAGTTAATTTTAATATTATCTAAATTTAAATAAAATCAAATAATACTTCAAGTAAGTGTGATAATTCGACTGAATGAGAAATAGCATATTTCTTGTCATGATTCCTTTGTAGTCAAAAACATCTATAACAAGACCTACCCAATTTTATGCTACTTAATACAGGCTACATCATATGAACTATTTTGGGGAAATTATACTTACAAATTATATTGTTATTATGAATATTATGTTATTATTATATGATATTTCAATAATAAATTCTCTTGAAATGCCTCGCTTTCTGTCATTCTTTAGCATGGGCTGAAATTCCAACATTATGGCTTCATGCCATTGCCTCAGTTAATGTTTTATTGTTCTTTTAAACTGCATGTGTTATGGTAAAAAGAAAAAGAAATTTTTAATTTATTCAGTCAGTCGAAAAATATTTCGAGTACTTAGTATATGGTAGGTATTGTTTTATGCACTGAAAATAAAGCACTGAGGTGAACATTTGTTTTCCTAGGACTTATATTCTATTGTGAGGAGAACTAAGAAATAAATAAGTTTTATATAGATTATCTATAAAATATATATATATATGATGTTAAATATATTGACTAGTATATAGGGGGTGTGGGGAATCAGTTTTAAATAGAATGGTTTTAAGTATCACTGAAAAAAGATCTGTTCAGAGAGGATTCTGAGAAAGAGAGCAAGCTGGCCATGTCGATATCTAGTCAGAGGAAATATCCCAGTTCCTAAGTCAGGAGAGCACCTGGTGTGCTTGAGGAACAGCAGAAGGCATGCAGTCAGGATTTGAGCCTGGGGGTTGGCAACCAAAGTGTACTCTCTTCCATACTCTGCATGGCCTCACATGGTCGTGTTTAAAGTAGAAAGACATAGATGCTGTTCCTACTGAAATATAAAATTGTATCTTTAGGAAATGCAATTTTAAAAATAAAATGTAAAACAAAGGAGAGGTTTGCTTTTATGCACAAGCTTTCTAAATTGAAATATTGCTCTAGGTGAAGGGAAATGTAAAAATAGAATTACACTGTACAATTATGAATAAACCCAGGGAGTGATCAGCAGAAAAGTGAGTGTGTCGTAGGGAGCTCTCTAACAACTACTACTCTGATACTATGAAATATTGATAGAATAAACTGGAAGTGAACCAAAGATAAGTAAAAAAGAATAACATAATTTGTAAAAATGATGTTCTTACACTCGATATGTGGAAATGTCAAGGAATTTAGAAGTGATTTAACCTATGTTGTAAATAAGATAAACAAGGTGAGGTTTACCACCTAAGGTTAATGTTAACAGAAGAGAGCACACAAGGAATAATAGAGTATTGCTGGTTATATTACTGCATTAAACACACACACACAAAACACTGACAGGACTGAGTTTGAATCCCAGCTTGGTCAATTAGTAGTTCTTAGACTCAAGACATAATATTTAAGTTTTCGAATCTCAGCTTCCTCATTGGCTTGTTAGATATGTGTGGTTTAGAATTATGTGAAATAATATTTCAGAGCACTTATCACAGTTCTGGGCACATAGACAATAACTGTAGGGCAATTCCCGTGTAATTACCTCTTCAGTAATCTGTTTAATCAACTCAGTAAGCGTTATGTAGAAGTCCACCGTTGACAGGCGTCATGGCAGGTCAAATATAGAAGACGCACTATTCCTGCCATCTGGGAAGAATGGCGTATAACTAATTATCTGTAATATGAAGGAACATATTTTAAAATTTGAGGTAAAATATACAGTCTAAACCTGGAAGCCAGAGTAAATACTTCCACAGCTGTTACTGGAGATGATATTGAAGAGAAAAAAAAAAAAAAAAAGCCTTGGTCTGGGCTGCTATACCCAAACTATTGTAGACTGGGGAGCTTATACCTAACAGCCTTTTGTTTCTCAAAGTTCCAGAATCTGGGAAGTCCAAGAACAAGGTGCCAGCCAATTCAGTTTCTGGTGAGAGCCCAACTCCTGGTTCATAGACAGCATTTTTTTTTTTTACCATGTCTTCACATAGTGGAAGGGACAAGGGAGCTCTCTGGTTCTCTTTTATAAGGGCACTAATACCATTCATGAGAGCTCCACTTCCAAATACCATCATGTTGAGGCTTAGGTTTCAACACATGAATTCTGGGGGGACAGAAACATTCAGCCTATAACCAAAGACTCATAGGAAGAATTTTGAAATGGAATTTGGTCATGAAATTTCAGAGAATAAGAACAGCAAAATCTTAAACAACGTTGAGTGTGCAGCAAGACTTGAGATAAAAACAGAACCATTAACAGGGGCCTTTGATTGGGTAGATTAATGAACCACCTTGTAACAGAGGGGAACTCAGTCCTGACTTTAGGGAAGGCTTGGTTTACTGTCTTACCAAGCATTCGTTTCCATGGAAGTAGAATTCCTGTGAAATAGCCAAGCATCCTTAAATCCAGGTCATTATGTCCTGGTTTACCCCATATACAGCCACTTGCTTAATTATTTACATAGCCTGATTTCACTCTCAGAAATATCCCATTCTGGGATGATAAATTATATGGACTACTCTATCCAAGTCTGAGAGCTAACATTAGGCATTTTGCAAAGGTGAAGTGATTTAATTTTACCACATACCTACCCTGCTTCCTGAGACACTGTTAAATCTCTTTACTCCACTTCTTAGTCTTCAAAAGTGATCCTTTTTGAAAAGCAAACAAATGTTAGGTCATTTTTGAAAGAAATGCTGCATTAGTTCATAATCCATAAATCAAAGCTGCTCACGTAAAAGGATCTTCCTTTTATAAAGCATTAGCAGTAATCAGCATAAAAAATGGTAACTTAATCATATATACAGAATTCGATCATTATAAAGGATTTCAATGTCATGTACTTAGAAAATGATACCAAAATTAAATCAGGTGAGGAAAGGTAATAAGCTAGTTGATAGTAAAAAGGAAAAATTTCCAAGCTAGCCAAGTACCCAAACTTGAGCAGATAAAACAAAGCTGTCTGTTTGAAGATGAGTGGATATGAACATTGGCTAAAAGTTAGGAGGACATGGATAATTGTAATTATACACAATAGAATTATTACCCACTGAGTACTGATTTTGCTTGAATGTAGGCCACTTCAATGCTTAGGTGATAATAACAATACGTCATTTAGAGTATTGTAAATCACCTCAAGGGATCAGTATGAAAACTCTAGGGTGAACAATGCCCAAGTGTTGGTACCTTGATGAAGCACAATAAATACATCAGCTTCTTTTATAGAATGAGTAGGACTAAAATATAAGCAGAGTGCGTTATGTTTGGCATGACATCCTCAATCTGTCCATTTTATATGCCTTGGAAATATGTTAAATTTCTTCTTTAAAATTTGCTGATGAGTTCTCCCCAGAGTGAAAAGCTAGTGGATGAGCAGGGAAAAAAAAAAAGAGAGACTTCATCACTTTGCCCATCTTTCTTCATGGGGAAAACCATCTGTTTGGGAGCTGCCTTCTTCCTCTCATCACAGAAGCAGACGGTGATTCACGCAGGGACAGTGCAAGCACATTAGGTTTGCAAGGTGGCTTTTTATTCCCCTAGGTAAAGATGGGGTGAGTCAGACATTGCCTCTCATAATAGCAGGTCTGTCTCTTGTGATCTTCAGTCCCTTACGAATATAACAAAAGAGACTCAGGAAGATTCATATTCTTCAACTTGAAGCAGATTATTATTATGTTTGGACACATTTCTCTTGTTCCTAGATGCTGATGTTAAAAAAAAAAAATGCAGAAATAGATGCAGGATGCAGGGACACTAATTCAGACCATCCTTTGCTGTCCAATATGGTAGCCACTAGCTACATGTGGCTGTTGAGATTTAAATTAATTAAAATTCAATAAAATACAAAATTCAGGCTTTTAGTCACAGTAGACATATTTCAAGGGATCAATAGCCACACGTGGTTTGAGGCTACCATATTGGACAGCTCAGATATAGAACATTTCCGTCATTGAAGAAAGTTCGGTTGGAAAGCACTGACTAAGCATGTAAGTTCCTCTTCCTTTTGCACTTGATGTCATGGGAACAGTCGTAAATGGGTGACACACCAGCTGGCTCACTTAGAATCAGTCATGTGGTTGAATGGATACTTCATATTACCATAAGAAGTGAAATTCCACAACTTATACATTTAGTTTAATTTATGCAGTTCATGTCTAATCAACTAAACTTAAGAGGGTTGCTGGCATCCTTTGTAATCAACTAAATTTAAATGACTAAAACTATTTTTGTGAGAGCTTTTTTTCCTGGCTTACTTTCCACCAAATGTGAATCTATGCACAGAGAGTAGAGAAATAATAATGACTAATATGCTAGGCATACGTATTATAGTCCTGTGACATTGGTATAGCTTTGTAATGCTATGCTAAATCATCATATAATTTGATATTTGACAGTGAACAATAAAAAAAATAGTATTTTTTAACTTATAGGGCAGACATAAAGTTTTTATGGTATTTTTTTATTATTCTCATTTTATTAATATCTTCTTTTATACCATGCTGACCCCCACTTTGTGAAATTTAGAGATATTATGTAAACCAAGAAGAACAGCATAGATGGAGTTATTTATATGTAAGTTTACATGGTATGAAATAAAATTAAAAGACAATTGTGTTTCTGATTGGTGTAATTTTCTCGGAGACAATTCAAACAATTCAACAACAGAGTCTATAATGAAATACAAGGCTTTTATTTGCTTATAATTTCATATATATATATATATATATATATGTAAAACCTTCCAAAAGTAAGTTTATAAAAGGGGCAAGAATAAGCTAGAAATTGAACACTTGCATGTAAGCAAGGCCTGCCACTGATGAAGAGGTATGACTTTCAACTTTGGATTGCAAGTGAATACTCAGCAGAGGCCACCAAGGATGGGAGTTTTTGTTTTTGTTTTTGTTTTTCATTTAATTTATTTCTTTGACACAGAGAGAGAGAGAGATCACAAGGAGGCAGAGAGGCAGGCAGAGAGAGAGGGGGAAGGAGGCTCCTCACCTAGCAGAGAGCCCCATGCGGGACTCAATCCCAGGACCCTGAGATCATGACCTAAGCAGAAGGCAGAGGCTTAACCACTGAGCCACCCAGGCACCAAGGATGGGAATTTTAAGAATGTATAGAAACATGATTTTTTTCTCCTACTGCAGGTGTCTTGAGGCATAGAGGATGATTGCTAGAGCAAATCTGATCAGATTTATACATGAAACATACTGTATTAATAAAGCTGTTTTATTGCATTTGCCAGGTGGCTTCTTGTACATAAAGCTATATTTCTGAAGCTCATATAATGTGTGTATGTGTGTGTGTTTTTTTTTTTTTCAAATTCCTTATGCCACAATGTTGGCTACTTTATGCCTTGTGATTAAAATTCAATTGTTCCATGTTTTTGTAAATTTTAATTATGGCTAATTTAAATTGTGATAGCCTTCTAAAAATAGAAAGGATATGGACTACTTTTAATTATGTTTTCCTTTTCTTACAAATTACATACATAGACCAAGATATCTTTGTTTCTCTAGAAATACTACCTTAATGCTACCTCTATACATCTATCACATTTTCTTCTCAGGGATTTATATAGCTTTTTCTTATTTGATGATTACACTTATTTCCATAGGGATGATTTTCTAAGTCCTATTTATAATTAAGAAACAGAGAATTAGAGAGGTTGGTCAATTTGCCTACTGCCATACGTAAAAAAAGGTAGAGTCCAAAATTTGAATCCAGTTAGAACTGACAACACCACAATGTTCTTTATCAAAACTCTACACTGCATCCTTGCCTTATGGCAGGTCTGTTATCTGCCAGTTTCTGTTGGTTCTGATGCTAATGTAGTAAAGATGGTATATGACCTTGAACATTGTCCTCCTAACACTTATCATGATTATAATTAAATGATTAGTATTTCCGTTAATGGTTTAATATCTGCCTTCCCTGTCAAAATGTAACATCCAGGCGGGTGAATCAGGCGAAGATGAGGTCTTGCTCAATATTTATGAAAAGAGCAAACTGAAAGATCAAGACTGAATGATAAAGACTAAAGACGTGAATAAAGGAAAGAAGGGAGCGAGGTGGGAGGAGGGAAGAAGAAAAACAGTCCATATTCTCCTGTAAGCCAAAAGCTAATTAAACAAATCATTCACATTCATATGGCTACCAAGAGGAAGTGCAGGAACACGCAGGGATGGGAACCTGGTTAGCATGGGACATTTAGGTTGAGTCCTGGAGGATAAATAGGAGGTGATTCAGGTGAAACTGACCTGTTAGGGAGTAGCCAGGACCTACTGTGTTTTCTAACTCAGATTAATAATTTAGATTTATCAATGACATATTTATAATTTTGAAATATAAATATAATGTAAATAAATAACTATAATATAAAATATAAATATATTTTTCTTTACCTTCAGTGTTAAAACAGACTTAAGGGAGATAAATGTGGATTTTTTTTTTTTTTTTTTTTTTTGGTCTGAAGGGCCCCAAAAGGGAAGAATTTTCCAGGATGAGAGAACTGTTGTTTTCTAATAGGAGAAGCTCTTTGGCAAAGCTGTGACTTCTCTTGGAGGGACATAAGAACAGACTTTTCATAAGGGATCCCTGGGAATAATCACCCAGAATTGTATCTCTGCACACCCTCCAATCCCCTACTGATGTCATCTTGCCTGAACCCAACAAGAAGACAAAGGGCATGAGGATCCTGTTATTGAGTGTCTATAGGGGTGAGCCTTCTGGGCCCAGGGCAGGTAGAAAAGGCAAAATATCCAGCACAGTTAGTAATTAGTCATCTTGAAAGAGATTAGTCCTCTTGAATGAATTGATCTAAGACTTTAGGGCATACTATAACTGAGCCAATGGGAGTTCACTCCTTGGTGAGTCACAGATCAAATCTATACCAATTGGACTTGTTGCACAAAGTAAACTTTATTTGCAGCAAATAAAGAGATCACAGAAATAACTTCCAAAGCCATGACTCCCTGAGCAGGAGTGAATGGTGTTTGCATTTGTTTTGTTTTGTTTGTTTTCGGGTTAGGTTGAATATTTGGATAGGGAAGCTTTGTCATCCTCTGTAGATGCAGGCATAAGGACACATGTGCATTTGAAGAAAACATGCCTACACATACATTGTCTGTTATGTAAATGAAGCTTGTGCTCCTCCTTGGGCAGATATTTTAGTATTATAATGAGGTAAAGATAACTGGTTGGTTAACTGGTCACTGCATGGTCCATCTGTGCCAGTATGTGTTTAGAGTTAAGCCCAAACTGGTCCGGGTGGTGGTCTGGGCTAGCTGCAACTCTTTGAGAACTCTTTGCCATTATTGCTTGAGGGCTAGTTTGGTTTCCATCATGGGATACTTTGTCCCTCCAGTCGTTCGCTGTAGTTGAGAGACAAGCTGGAAGGAAGAGCTTAAGGAAAAGTATGGGACAATGGTCAGTAAGTAAGTACAAACAGGTGAGCAGGAAAGGTTAGGTCTTGGGGTCTAGCTGGTGACAGTGCTACTGTAAAACCTACAGAGGCTAGATCCTACTAAAACTTTTTTTTTTTTTAACTGACCTATTTGCTTATGTAGGTATTCTACTCTTTCTGTTGATAGTAAGAATTGAATATTGTTTCTTCCTTTCTACCTAACAAAATTGAATAACTTTTCATTATTAAAGGGTACATGTAACTCCATTTCCCAGTGCTAATAGAGTGATTCTCTCTTTGCTACCTCTAATAGTTTGCCACCCTTAATAGTAGCTTTTAAAACACTATAGAATCACACACTACTGAGGTCTATGCAAGCGACTACTTTTTCTCAGGGATTTATTTTTCTAAATGAAACACCCTTCCCTACCAAATGAACCCCCACACAGCCTGGTCCCCAACAGAGGCCTGGAATTTTTCTAGAACTTTCAATCATTTGTTTTCATGCACTCCCTTCAACTGTAAAAACAGGGTCTTTGATCAGATAAATGATCAATGAGGTTCCCTGAGACTCTACAGTTTTGTGGTTCTGTTTCCTGGAAGATCATCTAATTGAAAGTCAGTGTTTGTTGCAGTGAACATTTAAGGACATCATCTTCAGAAAAGCAGCCCATTTTAACTTCAATCACAGAGCGATGCGATCTTGTTGAATTTCTAATTGCAAAGCAACTACATGTGGTCTGTAGGTCAACTTTTAATAGCACAAGTATATTTTGGTTGATAGAATTGTAACCACACTGTTATCAACGTGGCTCCAAGAAACCTAGAGAATTGCATCTTTGAAAAAAAAAAAGCTATTATTGATGCTAGAGAATTTCAGGAGATTGCCTTCCCAAATATTAATTTTTCTATATTATTCCTACTTTTATTATAGTGTTATACCCAATTAAAGCATCAAGCACTTAACCTATACTTGTGAAAAAAGCAGTTTATGATGAGTGTAATCATATTCCCATAGGTCCAATTATCTCAGTTGGCTCCCAATTAATCCATGGAGTTGTTAGGAACTCCTTTTAATTAGATCTCTTCCTTTTAAAGAACAGTCTTTTTTTTTTTTTTCATATTTCACTTTATTATTTCCTTTACTGGAACCCTGCAGGGTGGGGATACTACTTTAAAATGTAGTTGTTTGTTTGATAACTAGTTGAGATTTAATAAAGATGATATTTTTAACCAGAGTCTTTCTGAGTAGAGATATAAATGCAAGTCCTTCTGTATGAAAATTAAATGCAAATATGTACAAAGTGAGATGAGGCTTTTCTTGCATATTTTAAGTTTAACATTTTTCTTATTAAATCCCATTGATCTTTTGCATTATCTTCTTGAATGTGAAAATTGGCATAGAATTAACTGCTTTTTTTTTTATATATACTATCTGATCTATCTGTTAACTTTATTACCTTTAAGGACATTAATTTATGTTTTAAATTAAGATATAATAAAGTGAGCTCTAGAAGGAAGATATTTGATCCACACTGACATTTTGCCTCTTAAATCTCCTCTAGGCCATAGATAAAATACGAAGGATAAAAGGTTGCTTTGTCAGCAAGGGGTTTCTTTTATATTTGCTTTCTGGTAGCTGGTATACGCTTGCTTTCTTTTTAGAGTTCATCAAGAAAACTCTTTGAAATTGTAGATTAAAATCTAAAATTGTGTCATTCTTGTCGAACTTTCTAAGCTGTTAAAAATATTGTTTTATATATGAGTAAAACCTTCTCATTAAATCCAGAATTGATACAACTTTATAGGAGTGTGATTCCCTTTGTCGTATCCCACATACCCTATTCACTGGCATAGACTGCCTTTCCCTGGTGGGAAGGAAAGTAAACCATTTCATCTTTAAATTTATTGACATTACAGGAATTTAGGAAGTGAGCCTTCATGAGGACTGAATTACCTCAGAAACTTTGTTATATATACTCAACCTAATATAAATAAGTATAAATTAAACTTTTATTTAGAAGATCTGGCTAACCACATGAAATATAAATTTAGCCCAGTCTCCTTTGTTATTTATGCCTTAGATTGTGTCTACTATGGCCATCGGGGAAAAATTGAAACATTTAATTGGGAGCCCATATTTATCTGGGATGTCAATGAACAATGAAAGCCACAAATAAACAAAATACACTCAACGATATACTATTTGTAGTAAAATAAATCTTTATTGACTGGGAACTTTTAGAATGATAAACTAAGACCTTGACTCCAGAATTTTTTCAATTCTAGTCTTTTCCACTGATGAGTTGGATTTTTCAACCCATATATTTCTTCCTCGTAGCAACTATCAGACTTTGTTGCTATTACTACTTTTCAAGTCTTTCCACTCTGATAGATTAAGTAAATGTAGGACCGAGCCTTAGGAATCTCTGCAATGGCAGAGATTTTTGTATTGTCTGGAGTATTCACAGGGCTTTCAATAAATGCTTATGGAAGGAAGGGAGAAGAGGAAGTAGGATCGCTTTTAATATCCATGTGGTGGGCGTGTTCTACAGACAAGATCGATGACTACACACATTCATTTAGTACTTAAGGAATAGACATCTATACCCAACACAGTTCAATAGAACTGTCCTCACCTTGTATCCCACCTTTGGCCGTCAGGCTGGTCAACATCATTAACTCTTTCTCTGAAAGGGACGTGCTGTGTACTGTTAATAGAAGTTCTAAAGGATCAGTGAATATATTGCTATCAGGGCGGGCGTCAATTTTAGTCTCCATTTGGCACGAACTAACAAAAATGTATGTATACCAGAGTCTCCAGGTCGTAAATGAAAATGAAGAATAATTGAACAAACATTAAATCGGGAACAATTCAGATTCTCTTGACTCACACTTTTTCTCAGGTGGGAAATGGGAAGGGAAGTAAATTGCCAGACTGTCATTTAGTGGTGTAAGAATTCCAGTGGTAGGATCTTTAAAGGAAATAGGCTGAGATTGCCTTAACGTTAATGCATCTACACTTTGCAGATAAAACCTCCCCTTTGGTCTTACGGAAGATCCTTTTTCCCCAGCACAGTGCCTGGAAGTTACTGCTAATGTGTGTTTCAGGGACTCCTTTTCGTTGCCTGCTTTCAGCCATATCCCCTTCAGATGGGCACAATTTTTCTTTCATATGTTTTTACTTCAGTTATGATTTTAGACTCTAGATCTAACCTGGGATTCAGTTTATGTAGAGATTTTATTTATTTATTTATTTATTTATTATTTATTATATAAAGAGATTTTAAACCTCTCCATTCAGACCATTAGGTGTTGATTACGTGGTTTAACTTGTTTGAAATCAGTGTTACTTCACTTTTTGTGTGTATAGAACCCTACTGTAGCTTCAAGGGACAAGTACATTAGATGTTCAAAGAGCTTATTGAAAGAAACCACTATGTGGTACTCTAATACCATGTTACAATAGCTGGTATCAGTGGTGAGACATATTTATTGAGGACGCTAACATCTCAATTTGCATTTGGGCTTGCTGTTCTGCATAGTAATCTCCAGTCATCTAGCACCGTTGATCACTAACGTATCCCAATAATTAGCTTTCCCAAATACACGGGATATAGAATGTTAGAATATTTAATGCTGTCAAGACCACCCAGAATTGTTTTTAGTATTCTCCTGCTCCTCCTTCCCTTTCTCCTGTGCTCTTCCCCCTTCTCCTTTCCCTCCCCAACCCTTTTTCTCCTCCTCTCCTCTTTTGTCCTCCTCCTCGAATTCCTTCTCTTTCTTCTCCTCATTCTTTGTTTTCTTCTTATTCTTTTCCTCTCTGACATACAAAATACTTTTCTAGCTCAGATATGTAGATTCCTGCTGTGCTATTCCTCATTAGAATCATCTGCACAAAAATGTCTACAAGGGATTGTGTTTTGATATATCTTGGATTGCATTACTTTTCTTTTTAATGTCCAGTTACGTTTGGAAATGATTATGTCCTGTATCTGTGCATCAAGTCTTCCAGAGAGCTCCTTGGCACCTCCCTTTCCTAAGCAATAGCCTCTTCTAGGGGCCATGGGCTGGCCGCTCTCTCTTGCTTGCTGAGTCTCAACAGCTGCCAATACTGATTGCTGCCATCTGGCCCCGTCTCAATCTCCAAAGTCCCTTCAGAGCGGCTGCCCCTTGTACGTCCCTGTACTTTTTTTAACTCTGCTTTTCCTCTCTTTTCTCCCCTCTCTCTCTGGTGGTGAGTTATGTCTCTTGTGCCATCACAACCTGAAAAGTAGTCCCAGTTTATGACAAGCAAATAAAATTACCGTTATTTTATACTATGCCTGAATTAGGCCATTACAGTACATGCAGCGTGATCATTAGGGTCTTAATTCATTGTTGCTGCTCATGGGCTGGGCTTTTTCTGGATTTAACACCAAAGGATCCTGGCAGACTCTTTTCAAAGTAATGGAAATTAAATTGTAATTGCTATTAGACAAGTTACACGACCATCATTACCTAATATTTGTGGATGGAATACTCTGTCCCAAGCCCTGTTCTACGTAATTCACAGCCATGATTTGTTAGGAGATTTCTTGTCACTTTCTTCGAACTATTTAACCTTTAGTTTAATAGATGTGTAACTTAATGATCTATGGTTATTTCAAGGTCTGGAATTGGAACATCTCATATAATCTGTAGAGAAAGTTTTACATGCAAATGCTAAGGGCTGTAACCCAAAGGAATTTAAATAAGTTAAGTCCTTTCTGAGTTATAGACTTCTTGTTGCCTGGGTCATATATTTTAATTGACCTTGAATTTGTTTAATTTAAGTAAAATCTTCTTTAAAATAAAGACAGAATGAGACTCAAGGCTTTTTGTTTGTTTTGGTGCACCCATGCATGTTTGTATATGTGTGCGATTGAATATTGTGTTATTATTTTTACTATATTGTTTTACTATGTTTATTATATTGTTATTATTTTTACTATATTGACCTTCTCCATATTCCATCTCTTAAAATACATAATATAAAAGGCCCTACCTATAATTGCCTAGTTTTGACTATCAAAGAGAACACATTCTTCCTACCTACCATAGAATAAATGAGTTCTAGGTTGGACAAACTTAACATGGGACTCCATGGAAACATGGACTGAGTCACCTGGTTGTCTTGCTCATGGCTTCCCTGTAGGCAGCTTGATGCTATCTCACTTCTCCTACCAAATGCTACACTTGTAATAGGGATGACTTTCCACCCCTCTTTACTTTGTGTGACAAAATAGTTTCTTCCTCTCTTCTAGAAGTCTCTTTGGGCATCTCTAGGAAAATGGAGTGGGAAAGCGTTGCGGGTATGAAGTATTTGGCTCCAGCTATATTTTAAATATGGAATTAAAGTACTGTTAGTTTTAGTGGAATCATCTTTATCTTAATCCAGCCTCATTGTCCTTTCTCTTGTGCTTACATACTTCAAACACTTGCTGCTAAGTATTGCCTCTTATTTGGTTCTGGTTTTATCTTTCAATACAACTGCTACTTAGTTAATTATAGCTTGTTTTTGTTTGCCTATTGGCCTCTCTGAATTGTTTGCTTTCTATTTTTATATGTATTTATTGTTTTCCTTTACTCATGTATGTAGTTTATAGAGAAAATATATGTGCTACTTTATAAAATTTATATACACACACATAAAATATATACACAAAAAACTAAGTACTCTTTTAATTCTAGAAAATGACTTGCTATACTTTTGTTTTAAATGCTGAACTCTGAACTTAAATGTGACTGGTTCATAGAGTTTTTTATTAAATTTCTTTTTTAGTTCTCAAGAGTTCTATGCTAACAAATGTGTATATTCATATCGTATGGACTGATCCAATGACTCACCATAATTAGTCTTTCATAACATCAAATATATAAATTTTAAGATATGTACCTTAGAAACAATGTGTTTACTTTGCATAGTATTTGTCTTTAGTATCATGCCAATAACATGTAATAATGTTGGATGTACTTAAGAGATAATTATTGGCATTTTAAATTTCAAATCCTTTTAAGAATACATTAAAGAGGGGCAACTGGGTGGCTCAGTGGGTTAAGCCTCTGCCTTCAGCTCAGGTCATGATCTCAAAGTCCTGGGATCGAGCCCCACATCGGGCTCTCTGCCCAGCAGGGAGCCTGCTTCCCCCCTCTCTCTCTCTGCCTGCCTCTCTGCCTACTTGTGATCTCTCTCTTTCTCTGTCAAATAAATAAATAAAATCTTAAAAAAAAAAAGAATACATTAAGGAATTTTGACTAAGGAACTTTGAGCTATTTCAGTTCCTTAATAATAGAAAATTGGAAGATCTTTCTCTATAATCCATGTGATTAGAGTTTGGTAATATCTTATTTTCTGTACTTCTTCACTCTTTCATCTACACAAAAACATTTTAGTTTAATTGGTACTGAGATACTTGGCACTAGCTGGTGCATATGAGGATGTTGAATAATTATTATTGGATATTTTCTTTCCAGAGTAGTTAGATATTTCCCCTTTTGGGGGTAGGTTGAGGTAATACCTTCCTTCATATGTGATATGCAAGTTAGACTCTGTAATTTACATGTTATCTTTGAGTTCTACTCCTGTATCCTGAAAGATAAACTCTAGTTTATTTTCCATTATATCTAGGGATTTTTCATTCTAGGAATTTTTCTTCTTCTTTTTTTTTTTTTAATGAGGACACATAGAAATTAATTGAGTGAATAAATGAATAAAACAACCAAATGATGATAATTTAAGTAAACCTGCATTTTAACTTTCAGAACTATATTGTAGTAGTTAATTTGACTAAGCCTTTAGGAATGGCCCCCAAATAATTTAGTGATGTAACGACTACAAAAAACAAGAATAAAGTAAAACAAAAAAAAATTATTTTAATGGTTTAAGTTATCTATTCCAGTCAATGAATGGTTGTATCCCATGAAGTCATTGAGAGACCCAAACTAAGGGCAGCTGTGTCATCTTTAATTCGTGCTCTCCAAGTCATTCTAGAAAAGAGGGAGGAAGAAAAGCACTGAGGATCTAACATGCAGGTTCGTCCAGAAATCAACCACATGACTCTACCTAGCTGTGGGGATTGCTGGAAAATACCGTCCCTCGATGGTCAATAACTCCCATCTACGACTCTATTATTATAAAATAAATAAAGAACAAAATCTGGTGTGTATTTACCAATATCCACCATAATCCCCTTGACACATAAAAATATTTTTTTAAAAGACTATAAATTTCAGGCAGAAATCTCAGAAACTTGGGAATTAGAATTGCCATTCCTTCCTATGATATGCAGCTTTAGATTCATACTGGTATTGCATCAAAGATTATTCTATGAAAGATGTTGTTGACCTCAATGATATGAACATCAGAGATGATTGATCTTCTTGCCAGTGTCTCCTTGTAATCTTTAATAATATACAGTGGTGCATCCTCTAATACAATTCCTAAAACTATTTACATAGTCACACTTTATCGTCTAATATGATAATCAGTTTAATGAGTTAACTTGTGGTTTACAAAACATCCATTTATCTTAATCTTACCTTATTCAAGATTCTTTGATTTTTCATTGTTCTGATATGCTAGAATTTATGGTAAATATATTCATATTCATCTTATATACCTCATAATTTTTAAAATGTGTTTATTTGGGATGTACAACTGTTTTTTTTCCCTTAAACACCAAAATACACTGTTTTATCCACAATAACCATTTAATTATGAGTTTGTAGATCTAAACCTCATTTTAGACTTTTAAAGAGCAGCCATGTCTTCCCTCCCCTAAGTAATGTATGTTGACTCTGGATCTTCTGGAGGTCCATGGTACCAAGATATAACCATACTTACCAGGCGCTTGTTATTACTAAGGCACCTAATTGAGAGCCCTAAGGGATGCAAAAGTTTTTGACATGCACATGGAGCCACTTAAGGACAGAAGCCTCATGGTCCTTAGCCATCAGGACACATGATCTAGGATTCAAAGCACACTCTGGAGAAATTCTCTGTAGTTGTCTATTTCTTATTCATCGGAATTTTCTTCTTATAATCTTCTGCTGTTTTGATCATACTTGTTTTCCTGGACAACATTTCAAAATCCAGGACATGTATTTCTTATTTCCTTAATTTTATGGGATTCCTCTGTCTCCATCCGCTAACACCTTAGGCTCCCAATTTCAGTTACTTTTATGTTTTGGGGTTTTTTTTTGGAGGAGGATATAGTTACTATGTATTTTAGAAAACCAAAATTGCTTTTTTTCACATTAAAGAAAGTTAGGCAAGAGGGATTTGCAATGTCGTATGCAATATTTTGTGAAAAAAAGTTATTTATTCTACAAGTTTTATATAACACAGTTAAAAGATGATGAGTTTTAATGCTAAAAATATACTCAATTTTAATTTCTAGTTCCAATACTTTATTTCAACTGCATTGAATGCATTCCTAGGATATGTCAGTCACTCTCCTAACTATACACTGTAGGTTCAGAAAAGAATAAGACAGTTATGATCCTCAAAAGTATTTATAGTCTGCTAACTGTGTGATATAAACAATTTAGTTCATATTTGTAGGTACTAGTTTCCTTCTCTGTGGAAAGGGAGTAAGATCTGCCTCATAAGAATATTATGAGAAATTAAATGATTTTCTTTAATTCCTGTTACTATAATGAATATGAACTTTCATGTTTCTGCTCTGGGATCAGCAACTTTTTCCTTCTATGGATTAAAGTAATTTAAAAATTTTAACATTACAGTTTTAGAAATTGTTTGAATATTGACTTTATATAGAAGAAGCAAAAAGTAAATATCCCTAAAGTATATTACAAGCTGGTGATAAACAATTTATTACAAATTGTTTCCACATTTTTATAATTCATATAATTCATTTTTCATCAGTGGTTTCTTCAGATAAAAATAAATCCTAGTGGTGTCTGGCTGGCTCAGTCAGTTGAGCAACTGCCTTCGGCTCAGGTCATAATCCAAGGGTCCTGGGATCGAGTCCGAGAAGCCTGCCTCTCCCTCTGCCTGCCACTTCCCCTTCTTGTGCTCTCTCTGTCTCTGTCAAATAGATAAATAAAATCTTAAAAAAATAAATCTCAGAGATATATTCATTTCATATGAACTTCAACCTGCTTTAGAATATTAATACATTAGAATATTAATACATTTGAATTACATATGTATACATATACATGTATTTATAAATATGTATATGTAATTTCTTTCTTGGTTAATACTTTTTACAAATAAGAGGAGTCAATCAATTAGCAGTATTATTTATAATCTTGATATAGGAAGAGCCAGACTTTCCATTTTAGTTTCTAATATAAATGCTTGATGTATTTCTACCTATAGCAGTTTCATCTGGTTAACATATTTATTACATAATTATGAAAATAGGCAGTCAGCAATTATGCTTCTTTATGGAATTCTCAAGGAATCAGAATTCCTGAACCCTGTGTAGATTAAGTATGTTATAATATATTTTTAAAACTCTTTTGTGCAATGTTTCTTCACAACTCTGGACTGCAAGATTTGCTTCAGAAGTTCAGTTTATCCTTTATTCCTTCCCTACCCTAGAATCAAACACACACACAGCTCTTCTAACAAAGAGAATGAAGAAAAGTTAAGAAACCATTTAGTTAAGAAAGATAGGTTCAGGTAGAAATGGGTGACAACACTACCAGAAATTATAAGAAAAATGTAATGATTAAGTTCACTTATTGATAATGAATGAATTTCTTATACTAATAAAAATATGAAGATTCAATATTAACATTACTATAAGAAAGTTTATGTTCACAGTGTTTATTTGTACCCATGCATCTTTTGACAGTTTTGGTTGTCTGGATGCCATGTTTAAGAAAACTGTGGCATATTTTGTGACTTATTGCCATTCTGCTAAGAGAGGGACTATGGTATCATTTATCTAGAATGATGAAGCAATGATGAGGTTTGGGACAATGCACGGAAACTTTTTATAGGTAGAGCCAATATGAGAGTGGGAGTGTAGTCACAACCAGGGAAATAGAGATGGTAAAATAGACGGCCTACTCTGTTTACCTTATCCCCCCTTCAGAAACCACTAAGCCAGTTTTCTTGACTGGATGATATTTCCCTATTCATTTTTTATTTGAAATGGAGAATTCCTAGGATGCTTGGGTGACTCAGGGGGTTAAGCCTCTCAGCCTTCAGCTCAGGTCATGATCTCTGTGTCCTGGGATCCAGCCCCGCATTGGGCTCTCTGCTCAGCGGGGAGCCTGCTTCCCCCTCTCTCTCTCTGCCTGCCTCTCTGCCTACTTGTGATCTCTGTCAAATAAATAAAATCTTAAAAAAAAAAAAAAGGAAAATTTGCTTAAAAAATTGTATTAACAACCTACTAAAATTTTTTTAGAAATACAAATATGAATGTGTGTCATTCATATCAGCTCCCATTTGAATCTCTTCATTCCATTCTTTCTTTGTTGTCACCAGCACTAACTCATAAATTCTAGGACTGGTTTCACTTTTCACTGCACACCTGCCTACTGGATCCCTAGCTGTAAGGACGATGGAACTGTGGTGTCCAATATAGTAGCCAATAGACACATGTGGCCTTTACAGTTTAATGAATTAAAAATTAAATAAAATTAAGTTTAGTCCCTCAGTGATACCTGCCACATTTTAATTGTGAAATAAGCACATGAAGCTAGTGGCTACCCTATTAGACAGGGTGGGGAATATGTCCATGACTTCACTGAAAAAAGAATAGTGCTGCTTTAGAATGAGTAACAGTTTAGTGGCTTGCTTTTGAGAGATTTCTACATCGTTCTTCTGAGACAATTGTTAACATAACACAGATATGTAAAAATCATACATTATTGGTACATGGACTTAGTGAAATTTTATCTTCTGTAATAAGTCAAGGAGATTTTAACAGTGGGTGGTTTTTAAACTTGTTTACTTGTTTTGTTTTTGTTGTCTTATTTTTACCTTAGTTTTTAACTCAAGCAAATTATTGTTATTTAGTGTCTTGACATGAAAAAAAAAAAAAAAAAAACTTCAGTTTATATATTACAAACCTTGCTCCCTTCCGTCACAGACCGCTTTTCTTTGAAGTCATTGGGAGATCCAACCAGGAATAGGAGATAGAAGAATTGTGCCAGGAGCCAAAATGCTGTTTCTTTTCATGTATCTATAAAATGAAATAAAATATGTTTGATGAATTGCCAGTCTATTTGCTCTGCTTCAAAACTTGCAAGCTACCTATGTTATTATGAAATATAGATGGTAAGGAAAACTGATGTGACTGAAGAGGGAGTAAAAATGTTAGAAGGTGTGGTGAGGAACTTTGTAAGATACAGAGTAGTAGAATTAGAATGCCTGGGTCTGTTGTTAGCTGTTTGTTGTGGGCTAGTGTTTCACATAGCCTGAAAGTGCCCTCTGTGTGTTTGATATTTCATGACTTCAGAATCCATTCTCATGAATGTATTTCACTAAGTCTTAAACAAATACTATGCATAATGTTTATAAATATAAGTAAAACACATCATCTGGCCTCAAAAAGTTTTAAATATTAGTTTGATATGAATATAGCTCTACCTGCCTCCCCTTTCTAATGTTGAATGATTGTAGCTATGCTTATTTCTTTTTATATTTGTTTGGAAATTTTCTTTTTAAGCCTCCTCATGTCTATTTTAGGCAAAATCTATTTAGATTAAAAAATTCAACCCAAGATACATGTTTTATTTTAATGGATTAATTTCGTTGATTATATTCGTCATCGTCATATTTTGTTAGTGTGGTAAAGTTTTCATTTGGCATTCTAATTTATGCTCTTATGATTTATCTTTTATGTTTGTTTGTTTTGTTTTGTTTTGTTTTGTTTTTATTTCTTTTTGGTACAAAAGTGGGTGGAGGCACGATTTTGTTTTGTCACAAAAGCCAAGGCAGCATCTGTGACATGAAGGCAGAGAAGAGAAACAAGAGTTGCATCAGAGTTTCTGCCTCTTTCAAACTAGGAGACGCCTTCTCTCCCCTGCCACACCTTGAATTGGCAGTAATAGAGCAGTAGCCCTCCTCTGTTCCCTAGTTCCAGCTTGGGAATTGTATCCCGTGTGGGGAAGTTCTCACTGTAACCGCAGGAACACAGGTCCAGCGTTCCTATCCCTCCCCACCCCACCATATATGCACACCCACATCAGTATGAAAGTGTGCCCTGCATTTAAAAAGCTCTCTCTCTCTTACTCTTCTCTCTCTCTCTAAGAGAATGGGGCGGGGTGGGGGGGTCGGTGATTGCAAAGGGAATGTGCTTTAGGACCGCGAAGAAGAAATACGCAGTGTTTTGTCTCAGTGCCTTGCTGGTAAATGACTTAACTGCAAGGTGAGCAAGCCTCCCCACTTCGCTTCTTAAACCTTTGTTAGGCAGATTTCAACCCCACTGACAGGACACAGAAGAGGCCACAGTAAGGATGACTGTCCCTGGGGAGAAGGGGTCCAAGAGCACCTCATTCCCAAGTCCCAAACAGACCATGCTCAGCCTCTCACTGCTGACAAAATCCGAAGGCAGACAGAGTAGTGGTCGTGAAACAAGAAAGGAATTTATTTCAACGAGGCCCATACTGGGAAAACAGGGGACTAGTGTTCTAAAAGCTGTCTCCAAAGTGCTGAAAATACTTCCTGGTTTATATTAGGAAAATGTGGGGCAAAGTTCGGCGGGTGCATGCAGGTGGGCAGTAAAGGTCAGGTTGATCATTGTCTTGGGGTCCCTCATGCGAGGTCTTTATTGCTCGAGGTGGTAGTTTCAGTTCCCATCACAGGATATTTTGCCTTCTGAGTCTTTTTTCTGTGTTAAAAGATAAACTGGAAAGGAGAACTTAATCAGTTAGAAAGCACAGACTGAGGTCAAAATGGCGGGAGTTGAAGTCCTCTTCCATGATTGCTTTCAGCCTGGCTCCAAGAGGCTTGGAGTTGGGGTCCACCCACAGGGAGTGCCCTGCTTTTGGAGGTTGTGAGGAATAATACCTCAGTTCTACCAGAACCCAGAAATTGTTGGGGAATGCAGGGCTGAAGAATAAGGGGGGACAGGATAGTGACATCTTTTCACCTTCCTAAACTACGCAGGCGTGTGCGCGCGTGCGCGCGTGTGCACACACTCACACACACACACAGGTGTTCTGTTGGTAAGGCACTAAGGGATCTCAGTGATGTGGTGGAACCATGCTGCTGCCCTAGAGTACCAAGACCTGAGTGGGTGTGTCTATCCCCACCCTGGGGTAAGAGGCAAAGTTTGCTTGGAGAGGCAGAATAGCCACAGATAAAAGAATCCCAAATGAGGACAGAAGAGGAGCCTATGTGAGAGATTCACTCTTGTTCATCATATTTTTCTAATACGGCATCTGTTTAAAATGTTGGTTGAGTAATATTTCTGACTTATTTTCTTTTGCTTCCCTGATCAATGTTTTAGGAAATTGATGAATTTATTTCAGGACTGGCTCCATGACCTTGGCCCACAGAAAGGACCTGCCCTTGTTTTAATGTTCTACTGTTGCCATCTTGGAATTCTTAAGTTTTGAACAAAAGGCCTCACATTTTGTACTGGGCTCTGCAAATGTTGCAGCCAATCCTGATTTATTTTACCAGTAACAATATTAACTAGATTAGTTTTTGAGGTATCTCTTATTTCTCTATCTACTTTCACACTTCATCATCAAGTGTGATCTATTACATCTTTTCTTTACCCTGTAAATCTACTTTTCTTCATTTCTGTTGCCACTTCCTTATTTCAGGGTAAGATAGTTTCTCACCTGGACCATTGTAGTAATGGCAGGATCTTTCTTTTTTGTCTTTATAATTCAGCCTTCACACGTCTGCAAGAGCTATCATCTTAAGGCAAAGATATCACCCAGATTGCCACTTACTTAGGAGTTTATTACTACCCATGACAAACTGCTTTTTGTAAAATTATTATTCTACTCTACATACGTTTCTAGAGTGTTTTGTATTTAGTGGTAATTTACTGATTTGCTAATTTGACAGTTTCTTCTATTAATGAATTTTCATCTTTCTCTTCTTGTTTAACAGTAATGGTGTTTTCCCTCTGTATCTAAGATTAGATGATACCTTTTTTTTTTTTTTTTAAGATTTATTTACTTATTTTAGAAAGAGAGAGAGCACAAGTAGGGGGAGGGGTGGAGGGAGAGGGAGAGAGAGAATCTTCAAGCAGACTCCCCACTTAGCATGTAGCCTGACCCAGGGCTCAATCCCTGGACCCTGAGACCATGACCTGAGCCCAAATCAAGAGTCAGCCATTTAACCAGCTGATCCACCCAGGCCCCCCATGATACCTGCTTTTTAAGAGTCTTTCAGTACCTTACCTCGGATTGTGTGTGTGTGTTTGTGTGACACAGAGAGAGAGAGAAGGAGGGAGGGAGAGATTGACCAAAACTTTCTCTTTGTACCTACACTGTTTTTGTGCTTATTCTTACAGAGGTTTTCTGTTACAGAATTTAGAGCTAGTATAAAAGAGATGGTCAGTGTCAGGTCTCTGATTATAAAGTAGATTTTGTCTTCTGGTTCACTCTACTCCTGAAGCAAAGCTTAAGCCAGAGGGTTAAACCAGAGGGATAGATGTTCAACTTCTAGTACAGATATTTGCCCGGGTTTTAGGAACCGTGCATTTTCATTTTGAAATATTCTGGACTCCTAAAATCTGGTTTGATCTAGTGGTAGGAATGGTTCTTGTGGTTAAGATAATGGATTTTGGAATTAAATTGAATTCCAGTTATACCAACCTTTCTTAATATGATTAATCTTCAGTTTCTAAACTATGGTTTTCTCATGTGAAAAATCAAATTGTACTGCTTATGTCATAGCATTGTTCTGAGGATAAAAAGAGGTAATTGCCTGTCAGCTATCACAAATGATTGTTGTTTGTCATGTAATATTTGTTGTTATTGCTCCTGGGGTGGGTGCAAGAAGGTGCAGATAAGTCGTGATGATCCTGTCCTTTTAGCTTTTAATACTGGCAGAGTTTAAAATGGGTTCAGCCGCTGTTACCTGTCGCTCTCGGCCCGCAAGAACGACTCGGAGACTCACGTAGCGGCGAACCTTCTTCTTTAATCGCTTTTTTCTTTCTCCCTCTCTACCCTCGGCTCATGCGTTTTTATACAGGCAGTGTTAACCAATCAAAATGCAGTGCTCATGCACCTCCCGCGAGAGTGGACCTAAATGAACAGCCAATCATATTCAGTCCCTTACAGCTCTTAGAGTAGGCCTCCTGTACTGGCTCCCGACAGTTACCTATTACAGATATTGCTGGAATGCTCCCCCTACACACATCATATTATTGGTGGAAATGACATTTAAAAAGATAAAAATTCTTTGTGCAAGTAAAGAGTCAATAATCTAGATGAGTGATTCATATATCTGTATATGCATGTGTATCCTTGACAAATATTATATTTTGATAATGGTGGCTATAAATGGGAGAATCTCAAAAATAACTGTACATTCACTACTGTGATTTCTGCCTGAGTCACCATGAGCAACTTTCGAAGGAGTGGCAGAGGGAGGGTGCTCTGCTGACACACAGTATCTGTGAGACCAAGAAGAGACATGTGGCCAAAATTTAAAGCACAGCTATGGAGAATGATCAGGATCAGAGCAAATCACATCAGCTTTCGAAAATAATAGCCACTTCTAGAGAATTATCTTAGTGATACTTGAATGGCCTGGAGCATTGCAGAATGGGAAAAAGTCTTGAAACGCCTTTTGTGATTTATTATCATTTAACTATTGTGGACTCATCCACTTTAGGAATGAATCTGACTTTCTGACAACTATATAAACCAGGCAAGATATATGTAAAATAAAATTTATTTCACTAAAGTTGTCTAAACAATATACAACATAATTCTAAAAGAATCTATATTTACCCATTACCATTGGTTTATTTCTCTATGGTACTCATGGGTATTTAAATCATTACCATACCTTGTCAATGTATAATCAGTACTCTAAGGCTAACCTACCTTTCAAATGTACAATATGCTTTGGGATGTATCAGCAGTTCCAGTTTTTCTGCTTGAATGTGCATGTTCAGTAGCACTGAACCCAAAATATGAAGGTCTAATGAATTGGCTTTAATGGTTTCCTTGCCTCCTTAAATGTTTTTGTTTTAATTGGTTATACCACACTATATCCTGAACTACACTGAAAAGTTCACAGCATTGATGCTAATGGTCTCTTTTTAATTACTGCATAATGAACAAGGTCTGACAGTGCAGTTTTAGAGGTTAGACACCACACTTAGTGATTATCTTCATATTTTTAGGAAGTAGAAATCTAAGCTTTCCATTATACTGTGGAAATTATATATGTACACATGTGATTCAGTGTTTATACAATTGTGTATGTGTGTGTCTGCTTTAGGTAAATGTCTGGCAAAATCTACATTTAGGATATTTTATTTTTAGCTTATCTGCATGAGTGTATATATGTATATGTAAACATACATGCATACATTGGAGAAAAAAAATACTATATAATAATCAAATTCTTGATTTATTTACCAAAAGCTTTATTTCCAGTTTGACATATTCTTTCATAAATGTGTCTAGTACTTACGGAACATCTCTCTCTCTCTCTTGCTCTCTTGCTCTCTCCCTCTTTCTCTGGTCTGGAATTTGAACAAAATATTCATATTAGTCACAATTAAAATGCTCTGATGAAAAGCATTAGGATAATGCCATGTATGTAACAGATTTAAGCATCTTGTTTTCATTATAGATATAAATTGTTGTTACACTTTGATATTTAGGGGGCAATAAGAGAAAGAAATCAAATAAATTGTGAAAGTTGGGGAGGAACAGCCACATTAGGAATCCAAGATCCTTGGTACACAAAAAGTGGCAAACATTATTAGACTTGCCACTTCTAGCATTGGTTTTCCAAGACACTGTATTTTTTTTTTTTTCAAAGGTGGTAAGAAAATTTTAACCTCGTTTTGGCTATGCACATTTTAGTTTGTTTTGCCTTTCCAGAGTGAAAATATTACTACTTAATTTGAAAGAAGTTTGATGCCACCTTACCTATCAAAAGAGCAATAGATGCTGTTTTAACTTCTTAGAAAAAAGACCTCTAAATATCTTTTATGCCAATTAAATTGTACATACTTTTATTGATTTCTATGAAAAAGAATTTCAATTGAATTTTTGTGCATATTTGTTTTAGAGATTTTTATGGGTAATGACTTTCAATCTTCTTCTGATTCCTACACCATTATTCTTTTCTTCGTTCTATTTAATATTCTGTATTCTATTTATCATTATTCCTTAAATTAAGCTTGGGTAAAACATGCTTTCATACCTGAAAATTCTATTTATTCCCTTTGTTAGCATTGCAACACTTTTAGTTCTTGTAAGCAAAGTACACTGCAGGGAAACATTACTATTATATTGTTTAAAATAATACACAAATTAAATGTATGTGACAACATACAGATAAGGCCAAATGAGTGGAAAGAGAATGATAGAAGAAAAATGATTTAAATGAATATATCAATGTGTTGAGTAAAATGAGCAGAAATGAGTCAGCTAGCAGCATTTCTGAGAGGAGAAATCTCAATACAGAAGTAGAGGAAATATTTAAATTTTAAACAGGAGGCGATTGGGAGCCAGTGCAAGGATCTAAGGGGGTAATAATGTGTTTGAGCAAAGTAAAAATGTTCTCCATGTTGGCAAATCTTAATCATTTCTTGCTGTGATAATTAATCAGACAGCCAAGCACTAGCCACTCACCTGCTTCAAAACATAAATTTTACTTTATGTACACAACAAATTACTCTTTCATGCACACATAAAAAATATACACATTCTCTATGGGATGGAGGAGATGTTCGATATCTGCCTTTGGTGGAAATAATTATTATTAATTTAAGATTAGCATACTCTAGACAGACTGTTAGCATTCCCGTTTTATCTAAACAGCCATGTGAGGGGCTCAGGGCTGTCGGTGTATTGGTGGAAGCTCTCCCACTGTTCCCAACAGCTGCTGAAGTCACAAACATTTCAATCCTATTAATTCAACATGAAAAAATCATTAGCATTGTACTGAGGTGTTGGAACCGGCTCATTCCTGCTTGGTTGATCTCTCAAGTCAAATTAGGAAACCTCCTGCTCAGGGGCAATTTACTTTTTATTGAATAAAGCCTATTATTCTGGTCACATTTTAAGATGGTGCTCCTTTTGCTTGTCTTATAAGCAATGATGAATTTAACTCAAGAAGGAAATTGAGTATTAGGATTTTGAGGGGAAGGACTTTTCTGTCTCTAATGAGTCTCTTCCAGTATAATACTTAGAAAAAAAATCCATAAAATATTTAAATGAATAAGACATCATCATCATCATCATCATCACGGTCATCAGCAATAATAACAGTTAACATTTATTTAATCTTCATTAAATGTGGGACATTATTCTAATTGCTGGGTGTGTGTTAACCCTTTTGATCCTTGCAACATCTTTATGAGTCAGGTTCTCTTATTCTCATTCTTCAGATGAGGAAACTGAGATGCAGATAGAAAAAGTAAATCATTCACAATTCTAAAGCTAGTAAGTCATGGAACCTGAATTTGAGTCCAGACAGTCTGATCCTGGACTATAGACTCAACTCTACAGTTGAAGGTAGAAATAAAATAAAACAGAGAAAGTGAAAGGAAACGAGAAACTTTTCTATGGTATTTAGAGGCAGTCTTTTTATTTCTATATGTGAGGGAGTAGCTAGAACTAATATATTCCAGAGCTGATATAATAAATACCAGAACTAATATAAATTTGAAATATAAGATTTATGAAAATCAGTATGTCTGTTGTCCAACTAAGACTAGCAGCCATATTTCCTTTCCATCTAAAACTCTGTCTAGGGGGCATGTAGGTGGCTCAGTCATTAAGCGTCTGTTTGGCTCAGGTCATGATCCTAGGGTCCTGGGATCGAGCCCTTCATCGGGTTCCCTGTTCAGTGGGGAGGGGTGCAGGGGTGTGGTGGGTGTGGTGGGAGCCTGCTTCTCCCTCTCCTACCACCCCTGCTTGTGTCCCTCTCTCACTGTGTGTCTCTCTGGCAAATAAATAAATAAAACCGTTAACAAATAAATAATTAAATAAATGAACTCTGTCTATATCTCGCTTGGAAGAATAACACTGAACACAGCATTATTCTTTATGTCTGGATTTCTTTCTTGTGTTTGTGTTGGTATATTATGGGGTCTGGAGGGGACAATCTAATAAGGATTTGTTTTATTACATAATGTTTGTTTACTATACAAAGCAAAATAATGGCACACTCGACTTTATGTGTAATTAACCAGGTTTGGGAAGTGTATTTTCTTTTTTAAGATTTTACTTATTTTTGAGAGAGAGAGAGCATGTGTGCCAGCACATGAGTAGAGGGAGAAGGGCAGAGGGAGAAGCAGACTCCTTATTGAGCAGGAGGCCCCATACGGGACTCAGTCCCAGAACCCCAGGATCATGACCCGAGCCAAAGACAGATGCTTAACCGACTGAGCCACCCAGGCACCCAGGAAGTGTATTTTCTTGTACGAACATGTATTGGATGTGATGGATATTGAAAGACTAACACTATTACCATGCTTACTTAGGACAGTGGTTTTATGCCTTTCGTTTAGTTTTGGGCTTCTCTAAAAATACAGCAATTCCCTGATATTCCTGATTAACCTTTACTTCAAAGTCATGTTTTAAATTCCATCTTCATAGCTTTGGGCATTTGATCCAAGTAAGTAAGTTGCTTAGCTTTTTTCGTAAAGAGAATAAGAATTTTTGCCCTGCCATACCCATTTTTTCTTCAGAGAGTCATAAAGTATCTCTCTTTCAGGAAATATAAGTCGATAAGTGTTAAAATGATGATAATATGTCCTAAGAATTGATAACTATTTAAAAAATAATTTACAGTTTAGGAATTTCAAGCACAAGCACCAGAATTCCATTATCCAGAGTTCTTGGGCTCTCTGCTTCTGGTCAAAGTACTGAGAGAGGATTACAAAGGAACAGGGGTAAAGCGCTCATCTTGTTCAACACCTTTGCGCTGGCTCTTTGTGAACTTAGTACCTTATATTTCCTTCCTCTTTTGCATCTTTGTGGTGTTTGGTTTTGTTGTTTTTTGTGGCCGTGTCTGTTTTGCCAGGTGGACTTGAAGCTACTTTAGAAGCAGGCACTACATCTTACACGAGTTTAAGATGTATCTTGTAATTTCACTTGGTTTTTTGTTTGTTGCCTTACAGAAGATTTAAAAAAAAAATTCAATAAAAGTAAAATAAAATAACCTGTTTGGTTAATGCAATGAAATGATATTTATTAGATTAGTTAATAGCAATAGATGTCTTGTTGTGACTTTCAAGTTATTTCTGCATCCCTGTGAAGGCTTCATATGTCCAGGGCAAGTCTCAAGCAGCTAGTATACTTTCATTAAATGGAACCTTAATGGTTCTCACATATCTCATTCCTACACGAAACTAGTGAACTCCATAGCAATAGCCTATTAAAATAAGTGTGTTTAAGGTGGTGTTCATAGACATGAATTTTGGGCCATCTGTGAAATTCTGGCACTACTGCAAAAGTGTCTGTATGTGTGGGCACCTGCGTCTCAGTTTGGGGTGAGAAGTCTTATAGCTCTTGATCAGATTCTGAAAGAGATATCTGACAAAATAAAGCTTCAAGAACCACTGATTTAGGGGTAAGGACTAGACAACTAGGTGCAAGCTCAATTTATGCACCTTGAATCACTATGCTAATAACATAGCAGGAAACTAGACCAAACCAAAATGTGAGCAGTTGTGTGTTTTTATATGGCAAAATGAAACAAGGAGAAAATGAGCAAGAATATTTTTTAAATTTGTTAGTGCAACCTGTATAAAATGCTATTATCTGATAAATGAGTATTTTATTAAAATTATCCATTAATTTAGCATCTTTTTCATGCTTATTAGTTTATGGAATGCACTATCCTGGCTCTTGTGTAAAATACCAAAAATATATGCTCCTGTGCCTTTTTCCTCTCAGGAAATTACATTTTAAATTGCTTTATAAGTAAAGCAAATGATCTTGAAAGGTTACCAGATAAAAAAGATACTAGTTAAGGGTGAATTCAGGTGAAAGATCTCTGGGGGACTGAATCATTAGTTACGTCTTTAGGGAGAGAGCTAGTTTCTGCATGACAGATTAGATTCAGAGAGATGGAAAGGACGTGTACGTTTCAGAAATGGGAACTCCATCGTGAGTACACATAAAAGCGAGACTCTCGTAAGTATCTTCAAGGGAAAAAGAGTAGAGTCACCTACGTGTATTATGTGATTCACGCCTGGGTGCATTCAGAACTATTGTAGTAGTGACCAGTTTTTGATATCAGAATGAGCATTTGTACTTCCAATTAAATGTTACCCTAAAAACTGTTTTATATTAGAAGGGTGTATTAGTTTACTAGGGCTGCCATAACAAAATCCCACCATAACAAAATCCTAAACAAGATTGGATGGCTTAAATAAAATAAACTTATTTTCTCACTGTTCTGGAGGTTAGGAGTGCAAGATCAAGGCGTCCCCTGGTTTGGTGTCTTCTGAAGCTTCTCTCCTTGGTTTGCAGATCATTGACGACTTATGGTGTCTTTAAATGGTCTCTTCTTTGTGGGTGCACATCCCGCTCTCTCTCTGTGTCCAAATTTCCTTTTCTTATAAGGACCTCAGTTAAACTGGTTTAGAGCCTATCCTGTCAGCATCATTTTATCATAATTATCTCTTAAAGATCCTGCTTTCAAATACAGTGACATTCTGATGTACTGTGTATTAGGGCCCCAATGTATGATTTTGGGGAGAATACAATTCATTCCATAACAAATCCCAAAGTTCTGGCTGTAAAAAATAAATATTATAAATATATTACACTACAATAGTTTAATAATATAAGAGTGAATCAAAATTTTAATATCCTCTACTAAATTTTATTGAATAACTATAATGTTTCAACATATATAAGGAATATTTTTGAATATGTTATGTTTCATTAAATTCTTATAATTACTGCATGAGAAGATGAGTAAAATCATACAGTGACAAACCTCAGATTAAAATTCATGAAATTCTGACTCCGAATTTATTGCTTTTTCTATGAGTTTCTGTCATGCCTATATAGTTCCTATATGTGCCTGGACTAGAAGATTTGTGATTCTCTTTGATTTAGTTTGCATAAGTTCTAGAAGTTTCTATGCATATACAGTTCCATACATATCTAAATGTTTGTAAATATATGTGGTACCAGATAGCCTTGTGTTTGTGCACAAAGTATACCCAATCTTTAGTTTATGAACCACTTTCTGATATCTCCTAAATCTCTCCCTATTTTAATAGTCAGAAGCTTCTCTAGCCTTCATAGAATGAGCTTTAGTTACATAAGATTTTGCAAGTGTTTGATAGTTAAACTTTACATTATATTTGGGAGCATCTTGGCAGCATGTTGTGTCAAATGAAAGTAGTGAAATCAGTCTGAGATTTCACAGCTGCCCTAATTAGCTGATAACTCTTGAAACTTTGAGAAGTCAGTAGCACAATCTGTTGTAGATATAATTTTGCAATGAACAACTATATATTTTGGGTTCACCAAAAGTGTCCAGCACTATATTTATGTGTCTAAACTAGCTATTCCTTGTATATTTGCTAATCATGTTAATCAAAATTGCATATGCTTTTAGCCTTAAGATATTTCAGACTTAATCAACTCAGCCTTAAAATAGGTTTGGGAGCTGTGTTAACAAGGAGAAGCTGCATTTGATAGTCATTCTGAGTGTGGGATTTGAAATGGAGCTGGTTTTGAATTCTGACTTTGCCACACATTAGGTATTGAATCTCAGACAAGTTATTTATTTCTCCTCCTCTCTGGAAAACAGATGTAACAATATCTATTTCACAGACTGATAAGATAAACCAAGCATTTAATACATGTACAGAACCTACCATATAGTTAGCACTCAATACATAAAGCTGCTATTTATTTTACCAGATACGTATTTTAATTATTTTGCAAAATGATTGCAATTAAGCAGAGGTAGAATTTAATTAATATTGGTGTCTAGTATAGACTAGTAGTATGCTAGAAGGTTGAAAAAGTAGACTTCAGAGGCCGAAGGCACAGTCCGCAAGACCACCTTCACTTCTGACAGCACTTGCAAATTTGGGGGTTCATAAAACCACTCTCAGATATAATAATTTATTGGAGAACTTACAGAACTCAATGAAAACTATTATACTCATGGTTACAGTTTATTATAAGAAAAGGATGAATATTAAATCAAAGAAAGAAGGAGACTCATTGGGTCAAGTCTGGGAAGGTTCCAAATGCAAAGCTTCCAGTGTCCTCAGAATGTGTTATCTTCTTGTCATTAATGTATGACAGAATTCAGGGAGTACTGCTGACCTGGGAAACTCACCTGAAAGCTCTGATGTCGAGTTTTTATTGATGGATCATAACATAGGCCTGGCCTGATTGACTGATTGACTGACTGGCCACATGGTTGAACTCAGTCACCACGTTAACTGATACAATGTGGCATCCTAAATCACATGGTTGGTCTGTTGGTCTTTTCTAGCATGGTCAACCCACTCTGTGAGATAGTTGGGGTGTGGCTAGCATCACTATAATATTTGATGTGGCCAGTCTCTTCCCTGAATAAAGTCACTCTTGTCAAGTGTGACATGGATTACCTTCCAGAAGCTGAGAGAAAAGCCCAGGCCTCTCATTGGGCAAGGCTAAATTGCGGACTACACAGTTACATTGCCCGAATTATACAGGTAAGTTGATTTGTTATATGTTTGTTGAATTGTTATTTTATAAGAACCCAGTGAGGTGATTAGTGAAATAATATAGAATATGAACATAAATACACAATGTTGCAATTGTTATGAACATTTTCAAAGGATAATCTCCAACAGTCAATATTATAATGATATTTTTAATGTTATAACATACCTACAAGATGGACTGACAGCTCTATGGCCTACAGAGTGTTAATGCTATAATAAAAAGTCCACTTTGATACCTTTTTCTGCATGTAAAAATGTCACTAATCTTAATATGTATCTAAAATATTAGAACACTATATACCTATAAATATTTTCCACAGAAATTTTTTGAGATCTGAATAGAGAATTGAACTATCTGCCTTGATTGTTAATTTGTAGTATATGAGCACATATTCAATAACTTATACCTACTATTTGGAGAATGAATTCTTGGCACCAGTTTTGTAGTTTGTATGTTTTCAGTTACAAGATTAATAAATATATCCATCAAAATTGATTAGTGTGGAGGATGGTGATCTAAACAAATAAAGGTGATTGAGTAGCACTTTCTAAATTTAAAAATGTGAAAAGAATAATTTGTGGTACACTCAATAGAACTGTAAGGAGGAGTTCTAAGTTTCTATCCTGTTGATGTCATAGTTAAAGGGACCTTGTGAGAGGTGTAAATATTCTCAATAGGATAATTATGTAAATGAAAACACTCCCTGATGACTAAGTTTATAAAATTATATGCAGAGGATTTTCAAGGTTAGATTCAAAGCCATAGAGCCTGGTCTCAAATCTCTCTAGAGATCATGGTCAACATCATGACCTATAAGGCTTTATTTGTGTTATTGATGATGTAACCAACTTCTGTTTCTATTAGAATATTTAATTTAGTAAAGTAAATGAATATATGCTTCCATTTTAGTATCAGAGATAGTAAATATTACACATGTCTGTGTTGATGTGAAGTGAAGTGAGCTGAAGTGAGGTGATATGAGCTACAAGAACTAAGTAGGTAAAATATCAACAATTAATACTTATCACAAAGTTTCTCTCATAAATTACATTTCTTGGAAGATTTTGAAATTGTGGGTTAATCTTAATTAAAGTTAATTAAGATTAATCTTAATCTTAGGCTAATTTTCATATATTTATCCTTATACAAATAAAAATGCCAGTTTTCAAGTGAACCTGTCTAAATTCAAGAACTCAGTTAGTCTTATATTAACACAATTTGGAAATATAAGCAATTTAGCAGAAATAAAATATCATTCCTACTTAGGTCTAAACGGAAACAAAATAATGAAGGTATTTGGCAGGTATTTTTTGGATTTAGAAATTTGGCTGTAATGATCGGAAAATAATTTTTTTTAAGTTTTTATTTGTTTAATTAATCTCTACACCAACATGGGGCTCGAACTCATGATCCCAAGATCAAGAGTCACATTCTCCTCTGACTGAGCCAGACAGGTGCCCTGAATAGTTTTTTAAAGGTTAAATTAGTTTTACCTTTGGGGTGGTAAAATTTTGTCTCTTACCTCTAATAGAAGCTAATCATTGAATAATTTTAAATTATTTTCCAAAGTTGGCCTAGATGAAACATCCAGATATTATTTAAACCAAATCAAGGTAAATAGTAAATTTTATATTACATCACAAATGATAGTAGCAGATTGACTTCTTAAAATATTATTGCCTAAAGAAGTTGAAGATTGCATTTTTTTTCAAATCGAAAGAATATCTTAAATGTAAGAAATAAAATGGAAAAAAATTTTTTTCCAAATATTTTTTGACTTTTCAAGGGAAATGTACTAGTGCATATAGCCTTCCATATATGGTGACATTCTTATTGTTCACAAAAGATAATAAAACAACATCAAATGGTTTAAGAAATATGCAGTCTATTTTTTTATGCAGTCTATTTTTAATGATTAAAATATACACTTTTCTTGAATATTGATATAAAACATTTTAAATTGTGTTTTCAAAAAAGGTGTGGAAGAGAAATCTATTGATAAGTAGGGCATATAATTTAATATCATGATCATACTAGTTTGGATTTGGGCTATGGCATTTATAATATATCTCCTTTGACTTACTTTGGGTTTTACTGCTTGTGAATTATTGAAACTTGATTCACTTATGAGATATGTTTATCTCAATTCAGTTCAAAGTGAATTTCCTTTTCCTTTCCATGCAAGAACTCATATTGAATGTTCAGTGGGACTATAATCCATCATGTTGTGTCTTGGAAAACACATTTATAAACTTAATATTGTACAGATAATTTACATTTCTATTGCATAAGAAACACAAAGTTTTATTTTATTAGGCTAATGAAATAATACAGAGTATTATCTGAGTATACAATTCAAGAATTTCATAATCATAAGTAAAATAAAGTGGATTCAAAATCTAAAGGCTAAAAATAACCCTGAAAAGCTATCTTCTCTGTTTTCACTAGAACCATATTCAGACACAAATTGGATACAAACTGTCTGACTTCAACAGCAATCCTATATATAACTATGATGCTTGTACAGAAGAAATTCCATAAACTTCCCTAGCAGGTTATTTCAGTATCTAATAGCTTTTCTTTGGAAATAAATTAAAACCTCTAATGAAGGTTTATTCCTTTGATTACTACCATTTCCTCCTGCTTAGATTTGAGAAATAACTGTCTATTTTCTCTCTCTCTTTTTAAAAGATTTTATTTATTTATTTTTAAGAGAGAGAGAGAGCATGAGCTGGGTAGGGAGAGGCAGAGGGAAAAGTAGACTCCCTGCTGAGTAGGGAGCCCAATGCTGGACTCCATCTGGGATCATTACCTGAGCCCAAGGCCGATGCTTAAACAACTGAGCCACCCAGGCACTGCTGGCTATTCTCTTGGAAAGCTTCTTTTCTAAGCCTAAGGCTTTTATTGAATCACATTTGACTACCCTCTTTGGAGTTATATTTATTCATTCTCTGTGTGTGTGTGTGTGTGTGTGTATGAATATATAAAATATTGTCAGTAGAATTAAATGTTAAATGTTTGAATTTATAGAATATACTGAATTTTTAGAATATACTATAGAGAATGCACAATGGAGCAACAGGTTCACTGTAATTGGTGAAATGTGTTTAAAAATGAAAGAAACACAAAGCAATGGCTTGAACACCATTCAGAAAACTTTCCCCTAAACATGTGTATTCTATAGACTTTGAGGTTATAGGGACTAAAATGAATAAGATGCTGTGTTTTGAGTTCTTAAATAATCCATAGTCTACTTGGTAAATTAGACAAGTGGAAATTCTGGCTTACTTTTTAGCACATTGTGGTCAGTTCTAAAATCTTAGCACAAAGGACAATCAGTGCATAAAAAGTCAGGAACTCTCAAGGAGGTCTTCATAGTGGAGTTCAACATTGTAGAAAGAATAGGAGGTAGGCAGGCAAAATTGGCCTAGTAGATGGTTGAAAGCAGTTTTCTCAAGCAGAAAAACTGACAATAGCAATGTAAGTTGGTAACTAGAATAAATAGCAATTTGTTCAGTGGCAGGAAGAAAAGTGTTCAGACTTTAGAAGTAACAGCAGCCAAAAATAAAGACAGAAACTATCATCAGAAGCATGGCATAATATTCTAAAAACTTTGGACTTTCTAATGAAGCTAAGGGGAAGGTTTGAAGATTGTTAAACAGGGGAGTACCACAAAGTGATTTGCATTTTATGGAAATGTTTCTGGAAGCAGAAGAATAGTGAATTTTTTAAAATGCATGCTCGATAGCATACACAAACACATGAATAAAAGCAAGGAGTGCACTTGATTGTCTATTGTACTAACACTGGAGTGAAATGATAAGTGCCTGATCCAAAGGAAATTTGTGATGAATTTTGAGGCATAGAGAAATGGAGGACTAAAGATATCCAGCAGGGATTCCATTTGGGAATCACATTACTGGGAAGGATGTGGTACTATCTTATTTCACTCATCAAAGGAACACACAAGAACAACAGTTTTCGGAATAAGATGTTGAGTCTACTTTTAGAGCTGTTGGTTATTAAAGATTTCTAGGATGTTCAAGTAAATATTACATAGACACTTAATGCTATGAAAAGTCAAGTTTATAGGTTGAAAGCTCAGAAGAAATATCTAGACTGATGATACAACACAAATCATCAACAAATAAGTGGTAATTGATGATGGTGTCATCTGTAAACAAAGATAGCTTTATTTGTTTCTAATGTGTATACTTTTATTATCTCATCTTGTCTTGTTGGGTTAGGAAGGCCTTCCAATATGACATTACAACGGAGTGGTGAGAGGGGACAGTCTTATCTTGTACCTGATCATAGTGAGAATGGTTTTGAGTTTCTCACCATTAAGTATGATGTTAGCTGTAGGTGTTTTGTAGATAGTCTTTGCAAGTAGAAGCAGGTCCTCTCAAATGATACTTAGTCCAAAGATTGATAATTTATATATTTAAAGAATCAAACTTAAATCTTAGTAAGATAAATGTAAAAGTACCAAATTTAAATCAAAGAATCAATTGCACAAATTAAGAGTTGGCAAGATCTAGTTTGAAGAATATTACGCCTGAAGAATTAAATGAACTATTATCTCCTAAGGGATGGCAATATAATATGATGATGAGACAGACAGAAACAGAAGGAGAAAATACCGAAGTTAAAAACAAACAAAAATTCTCTAGTGAAGCTTCTAGGTTTTATTGGCATATCTTCAAATTTTACAGGCCCCACAGAGATGAGAATATGGTTTAAGAACAGTCATTTGTAAACTCTAGTGTACAAAAGAATTGAGCAGAATAGTATTGTTGCCTTAAGTTAAATGTAATGCTGAAAAAAGTAGGGTTATCGAACAGTACAATTAAAATAGGGAATTATATGTACATCATACAGTCTGAAGGATAGTTAACTGAACTGAGATGCTTTAGGAAGGGTATAACAATTCTTCTAAATTTAAAGATTTATCATGTGAAAGAAAATTGCTTATATTTTAGTATTCTTAATGACCAAGTAGGAATTATAGGACACTATATTTTGAATTAGTGTGCAAAAATAAATTTACTCATAGTTGTTAGTACATGAAATGTCTGCCTATCAAAATAATGAGTTCTTTGACTTTTGACACTTTGATAATTCCAGAAGTGTTTTAAAAAACAACCAGTAGTGGTTTTATAGTCTTTTGGATTACATAGGCCTTAAAATTCTTTAAACTTAATTATAAAGTGATGTTCCTGGTATTGATACCCCATTGGAGAAATGAACTGTAGGAATGTTTTTTCTTTCATACTCAGTTTACATTAATTTTCTACATCAATCACATTTTTGGAAGAAGAAGGGAAAAAAAAAGATGAAGGAAAGGAGAAAGAGGAAGGGAATAATTTGGCTCTATCTATCATGGTTTTACGTATTCATTTCTATATCTATGTCCTTAACATGCACACAAAGTGGAATATTACCTGCAAAAGTATAATTTAATTTTATTTGACTTTCCTTTACTCTTGGTTAAAACTCAAAATTTTGTAATACATTCTCCTGGGAATCTTTTCCTCTGTCAGTATAACAATTTCAGCACATCTCTTCACAGTTTTATTTTTTTGGGAAATAGAGCATAGAGGAAAGACAGATAATGAACAAAAGTTGCTTAAATTTCATTATTAGGCAGGTGACTAAAGAAAAACACTGAACCATCTCTATTTGAAAGAGATCGTGGATTTAATGTGTCAATAATCAAGTTATTGAACATTTTGGATTAAAATAGTCAATATATATAAAGATAGGTAGGGAATGAGGTGAGCAAGGGGCTAAGATGTGCATAGCTACTTTTTGCTCTTAGTGAATGCACTTGAGATTCACAGTCTCTAAAAACCAGCTTGGCTAACTTAGAGAAATCTGATTACATTTGTTTAAGTCTCTTGACTTCTCTAAGTATTTATATAACACATACTACACCCCAAGAAGTGTGGTAGAAATCAAATACCAACTTGAATATTGCTATATTTGGGGTCTTTGGTATGTGGGAGGGGGGAAAAGGTTAATTCAAGCTACCTCAAGTGTTGCAGGATTATTTTGAGGTAATTTTGGGAGTAAGTAGAGCAGGAATCCCACCAAAGCCTTGGAACAGCTGGACTTCACAGAGGTAGGAGTGTGTTCTCACAAGCAGGAGAGACACAGTACTCCAGTGGACTTGTAGGAACTAGAGTGGCAAGCATTCTTGCTTCTCCATCCCAAAGTGCTGTAAAGAGATTCATTTCCTTCTCCATTTTTCTTACTCTCTCTGTATGTATGCTTCTTTTATCATCTATTGCTTTCTCTTTTACTTTCTGTCATGCACATTTTCACTACCTGAAAATTTTTATGAAGCCTCCTTCGGTCCACCTCTACTTCTTCCCTGTTTTATCTCAGAATCTATTTCCTGAGTTCTCACAGTACATCTTACCATCTTCAGTCTGCTTTCCACATTGGGTTTTTCAAGTGTTAAAGAAAAAAAACTTCAACCCCCTCCCCTGATGCACATTCTTTCTCCAGATCCTCCTCCCTCCCCTTCCCTCTCCCGTCTCCCTTCTCTCTATGCTCCTTCCCCTCTACACCCCCTTCTTCCCTTCCCCCGCCTTCTCAATTTCTTTCTTTGGCCAAGAAAAGTTTTAAAACATTTTTAAATTTAAAAACAGAAAGAAAAAAGAAGAGACTAAGAGACTAAAAGACTAAGTTCTGTCCAGCTCACTCATGCGAATTTCGTGTTGGACTATTTTAAAACTCTAGAAGTTGTAGAGAAGTCATGATAATGGAAGTGATCCTTATACATAGAAAACGGATTGTTCTTTGGATAATTCTGGTCTCTTTCTATTTGTAAATTCATTTCAGAATTGCTGTTCTCTGTATGTGTCTCTGCTTTTTTGATTCTCCTTTAAACAAGTTGCAACATCTTACTGGTTCCCTCATTAATTAAGAAGGTAAATAAATTATTTGGCAGATGTTCATGTTATATTTGTGTGAGATTTATGATTACATTCTCTTTTTTTATTGTCTTTAAAGATTTTATTTATTTATTTGACACAGAGAGAGTGAGAACACAAGCAGGGGGAGGAGGAGAGGGAGAAGCAGGTTCCCCACTGAGTGGGGAGCCCAATGCGGGGCTCTATCCCAGGACCCCAAGATCATGACCTGAGCCGAAGGCAGACACTTAAACCACCGAGCCACCTAGGCACCCCCTCTTTTTATTTTTATTTTTTTAAAGACTTATTTATTTGAGAGAGAGAATGCAAGAGCAGGTGAGCATGGTTGGGGGAGGATTGTGGGTGATAGAGGGAAAGGGAGAGAGAATCTCCAGCAGACTCCCCACTCAGCATTGAGCCTGAAGCAGGGTACCGTCTCACAACTCTGAGGTCATGACCTGACTGAGCCACTCAGGAGCCCCTGAATTCTGACTTTAAAATGTATCCTTTAACACTGTTTGTTTGTTTGTTTATAGCAGACTCTATCAAAGGTCATTGCACAGCTTTTGAAGAGGTAACTATCACAGTCCAAACAGCTGTACCTAAGAGGGAAATGGGGGAAAAAAAAGAATGTTGGTAAGGAGATTATGTAAGACCTTGTAGAAAATTTTACAACTTTGACAATTATTCTGAGTGAGAAAGGGAGCAGAGAAGTGCCAAATTGATTGACACTTTAAAAGGACTACTGTGGATGTGGTTTTGACAGGAAACAGGAGGTCAAGGGTATAACCAAGGAAATCAATTAAAAGGTTGTTATAGTTATCTGGATGAAGGGTGATGATAGCTTGGACAAACAACTAAGTTGGCCATGGCAAAATGTTACAATTTAATCATATTGTGAATATCTTTTGAGTGAACAGAATTTGTTACTGAATTAGGTACAAGGCAAATGAGAATGAGAGAAATCATGAGCTATGGTCAAGACATTAGACTTCGGAAATTGGAATGGTGGAATGTTTAGGGAATGTGCACCATGTGGGTATTTTTGGGCATGTTAAGTTTTGTTAAACTTTTGCTAAACTAATGAGTTTAACAAACTCATTAAATTTCCATATAGAGATGTTGTGGAGGGAGCCAGACATTCAGGAGAAGTCTGGGCTAGAAATATAATATTGGGAATCATTAGCATCCATATGCTACTTTAATCCCAAGCATTTGTGGAAATATACAAAGACCACCTAAACAAGAGCAGAGAAAGGCTATTCACTAAGAGCTTATTATGTCAAGGGAGTCAGCCCTCACTTGTGTTTGGCATCTTTCATGGCGGGCGGGAGAGTAGGAAAGCTTTACAGGAGGGGAAAAAGAAAGGAAGATTTCAGAAATGCTCTGATTGGAGGTTATTGGCATGGGGAAAAGTGGGGCTTTTGGCTGAGTGGTTCAAGATGGTGATTTGGCTTTCTTTTCAGTCTCACTTGAGTTGTAAAGGGAAAGGGTGGTAGCAAAATACCATTTGATGACAGAGTACTAACTGTCCTGGAATAGTGGCTGCAGAGATTGTGGTTTGGCTTAATGGACACCTTACCTAGGTCAGAGTGCTGTGGTCATAGTTGTCTGGTCATTGTCTACAGAGTCAGTCTCTCACACTAGAGGTAAATTAGGAGAAAAGAGTGGAAAGAGGAAGATTTACATCCATACCAATGTGTCTAGAATTTCATTGCTACATTGGACGAGGCATGACTCCTAGTGGCAATTTTAAGCCCTCTGCTTTTGTGTATTTCCAAAAGTGCTTCTGATCCAAGTTCAGCTTATCTCTGCAAGGACACTGGAACTGAAATATTGTTGTTGCCTTGTTTAAATTACACCGGTAGTAAAAAATAATCAAATGAATTGTGTGGAAATTCTAAGTATTAAATTGATATGTGGAGATACCTTCGCTATGAGTCAAGGTCATTTGGAAAGAACCAGGAGGTTTTCTAAAGGGAGAAAAAAATTCTGGGCACTGGCAACATCGTAATTGATTAACACTGCTGTTATTGTAATTTTGCCCACTTTTGTCTTTCACCTCTTTTCTTCTTTCATTGCATTCTGATGTCAAGTTTTTCTTCCCTAAACCTGTGGTCTTCGTTCAAAGAATGACTTCCAATTAAGGAAAGCCATGTACTTTAAATTTTAAAGGACTCTCTGTGGGGCGAGACCCACTACAAGCCCTCTGGCACAATGCTACATTTAAAAACTGTCCAACTGTTGTGTGGCCTTTCACTGTTGCTCCTTAGCTCTATGCTCTCCGGTCCTGCAGCTTTTCATTAGAATTCTGGGCATGTTCCATCATGTTGGCATCCCCATCCTTCCCTTTATTACTATGCCCTTCCTTTTACCCCCTTCTCTTTTGCTTCTGCCTGGATCTTTTGTTATCCAGCTTCTTTTACCCTCCTTGCCTTGCTTCCTTGTCCTTTGTCTTCTTCTGTTATGATTTATGATCATGCCCTGCTCCTTCCTTCTTCAGGCCATCTGCTTCCAAGCAAACTCCCTACCTTAACCCACAATCAGTACTTTGTGGATCTACTTGACTATGTGCAACTGATTTTTTTAAATAGAGCACTGAGATAACTTTCATTTTTAGTTATGTTAAAAACACACAAATCCTTTAGTATAATTTTCTTACACCATTTCCCTGAGTTTGTCAAATCTCATGCTACTCCCTTTTTCAACGCTTTATTCCAGAAATTTCAATTATACGTGATTGTGATTTTATCAGGGATGGTTCCTTTCCTGCAAGATACTATATGTAGATCCTTCTCTGTTATGTAGGTCCAGAAAGGAGGGGCCTACATAAATAACTTTCTTTCTCTTTCCCTTTTCTTTTCTTTCTTTCTTTCTTTCTTTCTTTCTTTCTTTCTTTCTTTCTTTTTCTTTCTCTCCATCTCTCCCTTCCTCTTTCTTTCTCTCCCTCCCTCTCCCTTTTTTCTTTCTTTCTACCTTCCTTCCTTCCTTCCTTTCTCTCTCTCTCTCTCCCTCTCTCTCCCCCCCCCCCCTCTCTCTCCCTCCCTCCTTTCTTCTCTCCCATAAGGAGAAGGAGACCTAAAGGAAAGGCAGCATAATAGGGCAAAGAATCGGGCAGACACAGAATATTAGAAATAGAACTATTTGGTTGCATACAATAGAAAGCAGTGCCAAATTGTGTAAGTCAGAAATGGAATTGTGTGGCAATTTCTTATACCCAGGACTCCTTCAGTGTGTCTCATCACATTCGTTTTAGTCTCCCTTTCACTTGTCTTTCTCCATGAGGAAGAAAATGGCTGCCCCACAAATTATACATTTAAAAAAAAATAGCTGACCCTGAGACAGGAATGTCTCCCACAGGAGAATCTGAGAGGGAAGGCACTCTGCTTGGCCTGTCTACAGCAGCTTAGTCCAATTAATAATTGTTGGAGTAGAAGAAGGATGACACGGTGCCATTAATCATGGCTTCCAGGGAAGTCTGTCTTCCATACTTCCTAATTGTTTAACTCAGAAAAATGTGCTCAGTCTCTTAGAGATTTAGTGTACTCATTTATGAAATGGGGATCATAGTACCTACCGCATTAAGAACAACAATACTTGCTAGCTGTTGCTATTGCCAAAAACAGAACATTAAGGGTATCATATTCTAACTATATAATTATTGTGGAGCACGTTCTAATTTGGTATATTCATGCACCTGATATATAGCCTTAGTTTTAAGAAAATGCAAGCAGCACTTACTTAATATTATGAGGCCATTTGCACATGGATGGCAGTTCTGGCAAATGTCCATTATATCTAGGTCACCCTAAGTGTTGCAGAAAGTAACGAGAGTATTTAGTCTTCTCTTTGAGCAAGTATATTTAGACAATGGCTGAAGATAAATGACACCCAATAGAAGGAAACAGAGTAGGAAATCTCTTGCAGGTCTGTGTTCATAAATTTATCCTCTCAGAGAATGATTAGAAACCATAGTAAGGTTATAAGCTGGAGTTTCATATTGATGGAAGTTTGGGGAGATAAGAGGAATTTCTAGTACTTGAGGTAGAATAAGAGCAGCAGTATAGAAGACTGTGGCAGGCCAAAAGGAAAGATATGGGCTTCAATGTTTTTTAAAAAAATAATGGAGGATTTACAGACTGACTAGGCGTGAGTGATACTGGTTATCAGAGATCTAGCTGTGGTGTGAGGTTTCCTCATCTCACTTCTGGGATAGCTGCGAATGCTTTAGGAGAATATTGTTGATGAAATGACAGAGAGTATTTTAAAAATATAAATCTCTTCTATAAATTCTAGGTGTTTTGTTTATCTGAATCAGCATATGGCTATAGAAGAATATGAGTTCTGTCCAGTTCTGTCTCTGTCTTTATAAGAAAGAGCACCAAAATATCCAAGACCTAATATATTGAGAGAACTTTTATAATTTAGATCAGCACTTCCTAAAGCATATGGTACATTCCTTAAATGTTAATAGGTGATAACAAAACACTCTATATTAAACAAAGATAAATAGTTATCTTTACCTCAGGACTTCACAGAGACTTTAGTACATCAAACGCGCATTTTAGTCCAAGAAAGGACATGTAATACGCCAAATTTCCAAGATAATATTTGATCTCAGTGCATTTTTGGTATTCTGAGGACCTGGCTTGAGGAAACATAACTTTGTTACATTGTCTCTCCATATTGCATTGTATTATTCCCAAATTAGTAAAATATAATGAGCACAGCCTATATAATAGCAGGATGGTTTTATACATACTGCATTAAAGGCACTTGCATTTCCTATGAACAAATACATTGTTTTAAATTAATAATAGTGGTTATGATCCCATAACATTTAGAAACTATTACATAAATAGAAATTTTTATGTGTATGACAGTGACTCTTACACTGTGACATAGTTATATTCAGTAAATGCACAGATATTATGGACTCAGTTAATGCTATTTATCTTCATTTGACCATCCAAAATTTTTTTACTATGTACACCGACTATTCCGTCTGGATTTGGGGGCCTAGAATGTAGAGCCATCAAGTTACTATTATAGTCTCTGATTATTCTCATTATCACAACTTTCTCTTTTGTACTTTGTTATGTGTCAGGAGTGCTATCCTAATTTTGTTTAATGTGTTGAGGGTTTTCTTGTTGCTGTTGACTTGTGTGACTGGCATCTAAATATTAAAAATTATTCCATAGGTTGTATTTAATATTTTGGTCTCCTGCCAGATATGGCTCCTAAACGTTCTTAATTTTGTATTTTGTAGCAGAATTGTGTGTGGCATGTATGGCACTTGGTTAGAATTAGAGTGGTTCTGGGGGAAAAAAAATTCTTTGGTTATTCTCAGTTTTTTAAAACTACTGGTGCTATATCGCCATATAAATTTTTTTCCTTATGTTTTTATCATCTAATGTAAATACCTTTTTAAAAAAGATTTTATTTATTTGTTTGAGAGGCCAAGACAGAGTGAGAGAGAACACAAAGGATGGGGAGGGAGAGAGAGAGAGAGAGAGAGAAGCAGGTTCCCGGCTAAGCAGAAAGCCCTAGGCGGGGCTTAGTCCCAGGAACCCGAGATCATGTCCTGAGTTGAAGGCAGATGCTTAGCTGCTTAACTATTGAACCACCCAGATGCACCTAATGGAAATACTTTTTCGTGCAATGTGGGAATTGATAACATTTAACACTGATTCCGCGCATTCCTGTCTTAGGCTACGTAAGAGCTCAGACAGGTGGCTGGGCGATCAAGAATTAACTTGATACTTGGGTCCAACCAAGGAGGGGGAGAATTCAGTTATAGTTTTAGGTCCACAGATGCTTCCTTCTTGTTTTGAACTGCCATCTTATTTTTACTTAAGCCATTGGTGTTTTCAGCAGTCTGTCCCTTTATTTGTTATTAATTATGTCCTGGCTGAATAGCTTCATCATAGTTGCTTAGTAAAAGATGTGAAATCATTTTCAAGTTATTATGTTGTTTGTGCTCTGATGCCAGAGGACTTCACTGTGGTTGTTTAGTAAAAGGTCTAGACTCTTCATCACATTATTCATCTAAACAAAAGTAATATGGAGTTTAGCTACCTTCATCATTACTATCACAGTTTATACTGAGTATTAATCATGTTCCTTGTTCATATTTAATCTATAATGTTAGCACATTCATGGAAATGAGAGGGATTATTTTTAAGGAAATGAGATATTAAAGACTTCTCTAAGACCACTTAGCTACAGAGTACCAGAGCTGGGATGGAAGCCCAAGTATAGCTACCTCCAAGACCAAATTCAGTCCATTAAAACACACTTACACATCTGTAACATCTGAAAAATGCTTTCTTGAGATTTTTCTTAGATAAAAATGGGTTCCCGTTTGAGACAAGAAATAAAAAGTTAAGCCATATTGGAGGACCAGCGTGGCTCAGTCTTTTAAGTGTCTGCCTTTAGCTCAGGTCATGATCCCAGGCTCCTGGGATGGAGTCCCATGGCTGGCTCCCTTCTCAGCAGGGAATCTGCTTCGCCCTCTCCCTCTGCCCCTCCCCTTGGCTTACATGCTTTCTCATTATTTCTCTCCCAAATAAATACATAAAATCTTTTTAAAAAGTTAAGCCATATTAACTAGGTTTTGTAAATTTAGATTAAAAACTAGATCTGTAGGCAAGAAATACTTCAACAAGCATCTTTTTCACCAACTCATAGGCTTCAAGTTTGTCTTAGCTCATATCTAGGCTGACCCCCGGAACGGTCCTGCATCATTCTAAGGCAGCTAGCTGCCCCAGGCTTCCAGCCAGGTACGACCAAGCCTTTGGGGAAATGATAATAAATCTGTTCAAGGAAATCTTAGAATTCTTCTCTTACAGGCCATGCTTAAACTCAGAACTACCATGTGACAGACTTGAATCTGATGTTTATTTGGGGAGCCAACACTTTTTTTTTTTTTTTAGGTGCTTTTGTCTCATTGTAAAGTTTGTATCATCAAAACCATTTGTTTTTGTTCCATCCCCAATTGATTATAATTCTCATGACAACTTAATTATAAGCTTTCTAGAAATTACTATCTGACGATAACTTTTATGCCTTTTTTGCCTCTTAGTACTTACCAATTTTAAGATGAATGACAGAATATTTTATAACTTTTTAATTCTATTATTCATAGTTTGAAGGTATACACATAAACAGGAGTCATTTTTCTAGCAGCATAGTACAGTGGATTCTTGAATCAGATTCAAATACACCTAGAGTCCTCAGTTGGAGCCCCTGCTGAATAAACTATAGTAGGAGTATTTTTAAATGCATTTAACCCCTATGAACCTCAGTTTGTACACCTGTAAAAAAAAATGTGACAAACAGAATTGTTGTGAAGGATAAATAACATCACATAAATGAAAATATTTTAAAGTGTTAACACTTATAATACCTTCCCTCTTCGTTTGAATGGATCTTAAGGTGAGTAAGCTAAATAGGAATTCTTGTCCTCCTACTTACCTTTTAAGTTAGCTAAGAATATGAGCCTCAATTTGCTCATCTACAAAATGTAATCAAAAATGATTGTTTCTAGGGTATTTGGGTCATGAACATATCTTAAATAGGCACCACGGTTAAAGGACGATTACTTTCCTCTCATCTCATCACCGAACCATCGCCCAAATCTATTTGATGTGCCCTTCTTCGGTTGGTGGTTTTCTTTTTCGGTGCGAAAGAAAACATAGTTCCTGAAATTTTTAAAGGACAAAAAGACAATGGTTTGTGTTATAATGATCTTGATTATTTGGACCATGATCGAGAATACCAAAATGATCTCTATCTTGGTCTTTTGGGGAAACATGGGACTATATAAATAAATAGATTACCGACTTATTAATTACATAGGACATCTCAATAAGGAACAGATGAGACATTTAGGAAGTTTTGTGCCAAAAATAGACATTAACATTAGTACCTGCTTAGAAAATACCACACTAAAGAATATTTAAGAGGTCGGAAGTAAAAGAATGACACAAAGATCCAGGGCAACTTTGCAGGACCTGTTTAAAATGGCCTGCAAATATTAGAGCTATTTAAGCAGCAGACAGTAAATAAATTGAGACTGATAAAACTCTTAAGCTAAGTTGCACTCATCTGTCAGACATATCCTTTACTGCTTAAATTTTGGCTTCATTTTATTTTAAAGTTGCCATGTGGTGTGAGTAGGTGGAAAACACCTTGAAGATTCCCTAAGATGTTAAAAACAAAGATAAGATAATTTTATGAAATTTACACTTTAAGATCAGAATATGCACATGAAGAATCACGATGATATGACACAGTGGCTCCCAGACTAGGATTGTAGTGTTTAACCATAACGAGGAAAGAATTCAGGTTTTGTGTGGACCGAAGTTTGTCTTGGAAGAAATTTCAGACACAAATGCCTTCCTTGTGCAGACATCATAAAAATATATTACCATGTGAAGTTTGCTCTGGCTTTGGAAGAGACTTGTTCAACCGAAGAGCTTAAGCTTCTTTAGCTTCGGGGTTAGTCTACCAACGAGTAAAGCTTTTTAATGGGTGAGTATATGTGAAGGAAGAATATGTCAATAAGAAAGAAGCATGTCAGCCAGGAAATGGTACAAGCAGGAGAATCCCCGAGATAACTACTGACATTGTCCATCCAAGCAATGCCAAGGAGAAGAATCAAAGATTTGATAATTTGAGTTTTGTCAACAAAATTGCTTGTATTATGAGGTGGGTCCGTCTGGCCCTTTTAGAGTCCTACCAGCATCTGATTCCTTATTTTTAAAGCCAGGGTTGGGTCAGTCCCGACCTAAAACTTACCAAAGCTCTTCTCCTTCCCCTCCACTCTCCCTCCATGCTAATATCCCTATAACGGAAGAGAATGAAAAGGCAAGATGATTCCACCTCTCTGGTCTTTTCCGCACTTCTTCTTATGAATCAATACTGATGATACATATAAATTTATCCAAGCCTAAACATTACTTAATTATCTCTCTAAAGGTAGTTGGTAGAGAGCCCACATGTTGACTCAGTAACTCAGATTCTGCTTTTATGAGGCAAACAGAACTATTTTTCTGTAGCACTCCTTATATTAGTGAAGATTTTACTAATCTAGAAAGAAAACAAATTCTCAAGTAAATTAAGAGCTCATCATTTGGAATTTGAAAAATAGCAATTAGAAATCAGAGCTATAAACCTATTCTCAATGCTTTGCAGCCACGCTCTTAGTTCTTTCTGATAAGATCAACCATGAAATGCATTAGTTCTATTTTATACAAAAACAGTGGCTCTATTCTTAGAGCTGTTTCTGTAACTATTGCAGATAGGAATAATCTATTATTTCTGTTTTTCTTTATGAAATGTTTTGAAGGTTCCAAGTGCTCCTTTATACTAGTATATCTAGGAAAGCAGATGTTGAAAGAAGGAAGAAGACAAGGCATGCATGTGAAATGGAGCTTTTCTTTAAGTTAAACCACCTTCGAAATGCAGACACTAATGCACATTCATATTGATCTATTGGTTCATAGTATCTGTTTATTGTTGCATTTATTTGTCTCTGCATTATTTATTGACAAACTTATACTCAGAGGAATTAGATAAAGACTAGACTTTTTATTATGGGGAAGTAGAATGTTGTAGAAACATAGCACATTACGCATAAGGACATGCACAATGATGAATTAGATATGTATATCATCTGTACTCTAACATCTTTCAGTGCCATGTAAATAATTGAGTTAATTTATTGAGTTGAAACCCAATTATAAGTTATATATGGCTCAAGCACACTATAAATACAACATGTCGACTGCTGTATTATGGATCCTCTTATTTTCAGGTAAACAAATGTCTCATTATTATATGTTCTTTTTATTAATCACCTCATTTTTAAGTCAAATCTCTGGAAGCCTGGTAAACCCATGATTAGCATTAGTGAAACACCAACAAAGCCTGTGACTTTGAGAAGGGAACTATCGATCACTTTGGTAAGGTAGTTGAACAACTCAGATCTGAAAGAAATATAGGTTCAAGATAGCAGAAAATGTAAATAGCAGATGCAATTTGATAGGAAGTAATTTGGAATTTTGACCATATACATACTATAAAAGTTGGAGCAGTAGGGATCTCTATAGGCTTAGAGCAACAAAAACATGCCAAAGGACTGATGATTTAGGGCTGAAATTCGAAGTGGCTTGCTGTGATAGCTGTGTAATTGTCATTTTCTTCTCCAAAGATACTAAGTTTTTTGTTCTTCTATGTAGGTAATTCTGTAAGACCACAAATATCTTATTATTCTTGCTTTCTCCAGTAGGGGCAATATGACCACTTCTTTTAGACAAATTCACAATCAGTTGCTGATACCTGACTTAGTCATGCTAGGCCATAAATTATTGTGCTGAGGTTGGGAAGAGGGAGAAACAATGAGGTAATGGAATTTAAATAATTTAAAATATTTGATTTTCTGGTGATCATTGGTCCTCAAGAAAAGGTAATACTATTTTAAGTTTCAAGGAAAACTTACTTACAAGGAAAATGGGAGGTTTTTAACTAAAATCTTGAATTAACTAATTCAAGGCACAAAATAAGGCAAAATCATACTTCTATTATAGCATTCAATATATAGTCATTAATATTACCTCAATTGAGGTGGTGGTGTGATAGAAATGGAAACAATTTGCATGAACACCTAAGTAAACCAGATTAGACAGATAGAAATGTCGTCGTGTGCCCTTTATTTACTGATCTTATTAGTATTTTCATTTCCATTACTTATTACATTGTTGGACTCTGAAATTGCTCTCCACACTTATAAAATAACATGTAATGTTTTCTTTAAAACACCATTGATAAGCAATACACTATATATACCCTATGCTCTAATATAAAGTTATATATTTATTTATATTATATAGCATTAACATATGCATAGTTATCCACTTGCCTAGAAATCTGAAGTAACCTTAAAAAACATATAAATTTTAACACTCTTAGAATAAATTATACAATGAGGAAACAGTAATCAAACTAAAGGATCAATCATTCACAAATAATAAGTAGAGATCAAATGATTAGGAGCGAAAATAACGCTTAGCAAGCTTCATTCTCTGTGACCTTGCATTGCAGGAGAAGTCGAGGGCTATAAGGACTTCAACAAGTTCCATGAACCTCTTGCTTCTCAGAGATTTAATTTATTCCACTGCAGCTTGATTGACATTAGTAATTGGTTATGGGTATCAAAACACAACTGTGCACATAAGTGAAAGGAAAAGAGTTAAAGATTAAAAAAAAAAAAAAGTAAAATTCAGTTTTGTTTTGAATTCACACAGGATCATTTAGGTAACTTTAAATCCACCCATTCTTAAAAACTCACAATGGTACCATCCATTTGTTCACCAGATCTCAAAAATGTATCAGGTAGTAGGGATACCAAGAGAGTATGCACGGTTTCCTTTCTTCTTCCCATTTATAAGAATTTACATGTGCATACCTATTTGACAACATTTTTTTTAAATTTTTTATTTTTTATAAACATGTATTTTTATCCCCAGGGGTACAGGTCTGTGAATCAGCACTCACCAAAGCACATACCCTCCCCAATGTCCATAACCCCACCCCCCCTTCTCCCAACCCCCCTCCCCCCAGCAACGCTCAGTTTGTTTTGTAAGATTAAGAGTCTCTTATGGTTTGTCTCCCTCCCAATCCCATCTTGTTTCATTTATTCTTCTCCTACCCACTTAAGCCTCCATGTTGCATCACCACTTCCTCATATCAGGGAGATCATATGATAGTTGTCTTTCTCCGCTTGACTTATTTCGCTAAGCATGATACGCTCTAGTTCCATCCATGTTGTCGACAACATTTTTAATTTTGGTCTTTTTTCCTAGGCAATAACTTGGAGTAGGATAAAATAATTTTTGAGAATAAGGTAATATAGGAACCGAACAAAACATCAGGGGAGGGAGAGAATTCCTGTTAGAAAAGGACAACTGAAGGGGCGCCTGGGTGGCTCAGTGGGTTAAAGCCTCTACCTTCAGCTCAGGTCATGATCCCAGGGTCTTGGGATCAAGCCCCACATCGGGCTCTCTGCTCGGCAGGGAGCCTGCTTCCTCCTCTCTCTCTGCCTGCCTCTCTGACTACTTGTGATCTCTATCTGTCAAATAAATAAATAAAATCTTAAAAAAAAAAAAAAAGAAAAGGACAACTGAATAGTTGTAAACTGGGTAAGAGAGAGAGGTATATATTCTTCTCCATGTGTTCCTTATTATTGAAGAGGAGCAGGCCTGTAGTCTAAAAAATGGGGATAGATGGATCTACTTATTTAATAGGTATGATTTAGCTATACTAGGATAGATATAGGTCAGATATATGAAACATATATATATATATATATTATATGTCAGAAATATTTAAAAGAAGTGAACCATTACAAAGATAATCTGAAAGAAGAATAATTAATCCAGATATTCAAATATTGGAATTTACAAGTGGCTTATAGTGGTGAACCCTCAGCATTACTTTTTTAAACTAACTTGGACAATGATTTTTAATTTCTTCCAAAGGTATTAAACCGTGGTGACATCAGAAGGGAGTTTTATAAAAAAAACACTGAGGAAAAGGAGATACATTCAAGAGTAGTAAACATAACAAAAAACTAAATTCATTGAAACAAGATGGGATTGGGAGGGAGACAAACCATAAGTGACTCTTAATCTCACAAAACAAACTGAGGGTTGCTGGGGGGAGGGGGGTTGGCATAAGGGGGTGGGATTATGGACATTGGGGAGGGTGTGTGCTTTGGTGAGTGCTGTGAAGTGTGTAAACCTGGTGATTCACAGACCTGTACCCCTGGGGATAAAAATATATGTTTATAAAAAATAAAAAATTTTAAAAAAACACTAAATTCAATATGAACCTTTTCCTGGTAATAACAGAAAAATAATACTATCTATTCTCAAGTTACTGAGCATCAATTCTACAAAGTTTGAATATTATCCTAGTATCTTCGGTTGCATAACCAATAAGGAGGTAAAAGGCAACAGATCATTGCCAACCCTTATTTTTATAGAAAACATCAGTTCCATTTCTTTTGGAGTATTTTATTTTTGGCACCATATATTTCCTTAGATTTGCAGTAGGTATAAAAGATAAACAAAATAATTAATAGAAGATGCATGGCTTATCTAAACATCAAAAATTTTCAACATTTTCAGGTATCATTCATTATACTCTTGTTATGGCTTCCATAGGGTGATACCTTGAATTGTATTTAGCACTTACAAGTTGATCTTATTTGGCTACGGTTTTTGACTATTTTAAGGTCAACTGGGACTTGGAACAGCCAGCAAATGATGTTGGTGAAATTTACAGTTTAATTAGAATGCACAGTTTGACTCTTGTGTATTTCCATTTGTGCTCCTTTGTAAGTCAGTTATTTAGAACCCCCCAAAAATGTTCTTGTAGAGTAGATGTAATGAATGGTCGATAGTATCCCGGGCTGGATTGTGAAACTCAGTTACTCATTTACTCTTTTATTTATTGAGTTTTTATTACATGTTACCTCAGTAAGACCTTCCCTTGGCACCCAATTTAAAATGTCAAACTCTGCACCAAATATTTCATATTTCATTTTTTTTTCTTTGCCTTATTTTCCCTTCTGTTTATCACTGTATAGTGGCTACCTATTTTTACATATTTATTGAATCTGTTGTCTCTCTTCCCCAATAAAAGATAAGATTCACTTTTGCCAGCTTTTTTTTTTTTTAACTACTCCTTTTCTAGGACTAGGAAAAGGCACAAAGTTGATGCTCAAAAAATAAATGATAGTGGTGATTCTTTGTGTTCTTAAAGAAAAGAAATGAAGTACAACTATACAGTAGAATCGCCAGACTTAATCACAGTTCTGAGCATTTTATCTCTTTTTTTTTTTTTTAGATTTTTATTTATTTATCAGAGAGAGGGAGAAAGCGAGCACAGGCAGACAGAATGGCAGGCAGAGGCAGAGGGAGAAGCAGGCTCCCTGCTGAGCAAGGAGCCCGATGTGGGACTCGGTCCCAGGACGCCGGGATCATGACCTGAGCCCCTGAGCCGAAGGCAGCTGCTTAACCAACTGAGCCACCCAGGCGTCCCGCATTTTATCTTTTATACTGAGGCAGAACCCATTGGTTAGAGCATCATTTAACGGCCATCATTAAAATGGGCACGTTGAGATAACTAATAGGTACTCTCTCTCACCCTTCATAATAGCTCTGCCTAATGAGAAGGAAACTGACGCTCAGACATTTTTATTTTATTTCATTTTATTTTTTAAGATTTTATTTATTCATTTGAGACAGAGAGACACAGCAGAGAGCATGAGCAGGGGGAAAGGCAGAGGGAGAGGGAGAAGTCAACTCGCTGCAGAGCCTGGATCCCCAATGACATTGGGCTCAATCCCAGGACTTGGATATCATGACCTGAGCCAAAGGCAAACGCTTAACCATCTGAGCCACCCAGACACTCCAGACTCAGAGATTTTAGGTAAAGAACTTATATTCACACAGCTACAGAAAGAGGGACTATTGGGTTACCTTTCTTTTGTTCCCCTCCAGATTTCACATTCTTACTCATCAACTAAAACAAGTAAAACAGAAACCCTTCTTCTAATTCTTTATTCCTGCTGTTACTCTTCTCTGGTGGTGCTAATGCTTTAGTATGGCAAAGTAATCTAGATTATTGGGAGAGAGAGAAGCTTTAAGGGAGCAGGGAATGGAAAGGACAAAGAGAACAAAATCCCAAGAGGGAGAGCTGGTAGAGTTCTATCTTTGTCCCTATCTCTGTTTTTCTTTCTCTCTCTCTGTCTGTCCCTGTGTCTCTGTATCTATATATAATGAGTATATATTTTACATATATATATATATATATATATAAAAAGAGCGTAGGTCAGAGCGGTCGGCGTA